>NW_012267314.1:2670755-2761517 GCF_000151885.1 Dipodomys ordii | reverse complement strand
TAGAAATCTTGAATACCAATTCTGTGAAATAACCCCAATTTGAGTTTGAGAACAATTTCGGAACTATCATAATGGACACTGCTGAGTCCAAAAGCACTTCAGATTTCATGTGACGTTCATAACTAGTTTTTTTTTTCTTTGCTAGTTGGATGTCTGAGTGAATTGCTTTCTTTACAATGGCTGATAACTACTGTAATCCAGGCTTGCTCAGCTCCTTCCACCGCTATTGTCTGAATCTCTGTTGTAAATGGCCAGCTGGAGAGTCTGTCCACTTCTGTGTTGTTATCTGAAAGCAGGGTGGAGTAGATGAGACTAAAAGCTCCCAATTCAGTCTGGAGTTTGTATACAATAAATTTCCCTGAGAATTTTTATGGTCAAACAATTTTTCTAAATTGATCATGGATATTCAATAAAGTAAAAGAAGCTATCTCTAATTTATTTTCTCCCCCCAAACCAACTCTTCATCTATAATTTAGTAATTTTAGTGGCAATAACGTTGTCCTATCTTTTCTTTCCCCATTCCTCCCAAATGACAATGGTAGGATTTTCCATGTTTTCAATGTTTATTTTTGTAGCTACAATAATCTTCCTGCTTTGTATTTCATATCACTGAATATGGCAATAAGGGCATGAACTTTATGTGCCATTCACGCTCATTTTAAAAAAGATTTCTGCAAATAATCTATCACTTGTTTTGGCTCCAGCTAACTGGAATTGGAATGTTTATCTGCCTTCTTAGGCTAAAACCTTTCCATAGAAACTTTTCAGAGAACTGAATTTATTTACTGTTACTATAAAATGTGAATTCTTCATACTCACATTTGTTATATGTGGCTAAAAGAGCAAGTAGTAGAGAAAAAGAAACATCTTTTAGGAATGTTTATAGCTATGAATAACACAAAACCCAACTATTAGTGACAAGCTATTAGGATTTTCATCTCTTCACCAGGCTCAAATGTTCTGAAACCAGAAAGTCAGATTATTAGCTCTGTGCTGCCAAAAGGCCCAGATTCTTTGTGATGTGGTAAGTTCGTTGGGTAGGCTTGCTGTTAAAAGTCATCTTTCATGTCTGTAGCTATTAACATTATGCTTATCATTTGCATGTCTTTAAGAATCTGCTCTGACAGTAATAGATTCATGAACTGTCCAGTAGAGCATCTATGAATTTGACTCCAACTCATTTTAAATTAGCAGGAAGTTGATATACTTTATGACTGAGTACAACTTAATAATGTTTCTGCATATCTTTCATTGATTTTTTTTAACTTAATAAGCAATTAAATTGTTGCCCTCATGTGAAGCTCCACGTGAGAGGCTTTATGATTTTGTGGTGGTTGTTTCTATTCCAACATTTCAAACCCTTGGTTTAATGGAAGACACACTAAAGAGTAAATATTCATGGAATAAATAGAGTACCCTCAAATTCATCTTGAATGTTCAATATTTGAGTGATCTCGTGTTTCATTATTTGACCAAAAGGAAATTGCTTTTATCTTTGCTGTTCATTTTGCCAGTCCTGGGACTTGAACTCATGGCCTGGGTGCCGTCTCTAGGTACTGTGCTGAAGGCTAGTGTTGTATCACTTGAGCCATAGTTCCACTTCCCCCTTTTTCTTGGTGGTTAATTGGAGATCAGAGTCTCATGGACTTTCCTGCCTGGGCTGATTTCAAACTGTGAGCCTCAGATATCTGCCTTGTGAGAATTTAGGATTATTTGCATGAGCCACTGGTGCTCAGCTGCTTTCAAATTTTTATGAGGCCATTTGGTGCAGAAATTATTTAATGAACATTCATTTTATTTACTTTTTCCTTCCCAGCTCAGATTAAATTGTTTTTTCCCCATCTTTTCATGCAGTTAGATGTGGTCAGGTAACTAGTTTTCTTTTTGTTTGCTAGAATTTTGACAAAATCTCTGGTCTTTAAGCCACATAGTTGATGGTATTTTGTATGGCGGCTTTACTCAGAAGAGACCCAAACTTCTTCCTCTCTTCTAAGCACAAAGAAACTGGCTGAGTTTTCTTAGTAGAAGCATGAACTGGAAGGGATGAATGGTGCCTCCAGGGACAATTTGAGCCTGTCTTGCAGCCTTCATAGTGACTTGCACCCTGTTTAAAGTTCAATCTTTCTGATTGAACACACACAAATTCCTAAGATCTAAAAGAGAAGGTAAGAGAAGCAAGTCGTGTTCTCCACTTTTGTCTTTGGTCCTGAATGTGGTAGTTGATATTCATAACCCTCCTTTCCTGTATTCTACATTCTCCTCAACCTCGTCCAACCATCCTGTGAGACCAGCTTGCTTGAGTCTGTCTAGGCCAGCCTGCAGCTGCAGAGTCATGGTATGTTGCCTGCCTAGTGTATTGTGTCTGTCACTAGATTGAGGTACTAGTAAATGCCAGAGTCCCAGACCAGTGCATTGTTCCTTCCCTATAAAAGTATGTCTTTTGCTCATAATAAGAAGACCACCTTCCTTCCTTTCTTTTCGGATCTAGTAGGTTGAATCATTCAAAGCCAAATACAGGCAACTGGAGACACCTACTCAACCCTGAGGACCAAGCATCAAGTGTTGGGACATGGAACATTTTTTTGAATGTCTCACTGGAAGTCCTGAGAAGGACTGAGAGTCCTTCTTCTTTTGATCCTTTCTTTCTTGGTGGAAATAAAGATACATCCATGAGAACAAGCAAATACTATTTATTCACCACTTGCTACAGTTAGGAAGTGTTTAGCAGGGACTCATAGGCAAGCAGAGAGAAGCAATTAATAGGAAAAGAGGGAGGATTTCAAGTGTTTTCTGATAAAAGCTAAATGTGCACTAAATCGAACCTTATATGATTGGTTTAGGGGAAACATTTAGGAAAAATCTGTTACTATTGTATTCTTAATTATTAAAGGTTGTATTGCGGGGGCTGGAAAGGTGGCTCAGTGGTGGAGCACCTGCCTTGCATGCCTGAGGCCCTGGGTTCGATTCCTCAGCACCACATAAGCAAAAAGAAAGAAAGCCAAAAGTGGCGCTGTGGCTCAAGTGGTAGAGCACTAGCCTTGAGCTGAAGAGCTGAGGGACAGTGGTCAGGCCCAGAGTTCAGGCCCCACAACTGGACCCCCCCCAAAAAAACAACAACAACAACAAAAAAAAGGTTGTATTGCATAAGAATTTTATGAATACATAATTATTAACTATGAAGCAAATATTCACAAGAATGCTTTTTAGAGAAAGCTTATGTTATGCTGATACCAATGTTTTATTTTTCTTGAGAAACACTGCTTTATGAAATATTGCTTTGGGAAATACTAATGCAATATGTATTTCATATGTTAGAGTTTTCAGATTTTATTTTTAAAAATTAGTGATGCATGCAACCCACGTAGAATTGTATGGAACATGCATTTATGATATTTTAAAATAAACTTTGTAGCACCTAAATTTATCAAGACTATGAAAAGTACTATGAATACAAATGACTATTTCCTATTCCATCCTGTAATGTTTTCAGAGTATCTACTTTGACTCCGAGGTCTCTGATCCATTTGGAGTTGATTCTGGTGCAGGGTGATATATAAGGATCTAGCTTTAGTTTTCTACAAGTAGTTAACCAATTTTGCCAGCACCATTTACTGAAGAGGCTGTCTTTCTTCCATTCTATTTTTTTAGCTCCCTTATCGAAGATTAGATGGCTATAGGTCTGTAAGTTCATTTCTGGGTTTTCAATTCTATTCCATTGGTCCTGAGGTCTGTTCTTGTGCCAGTACCAAGCTGTTTTGATTACTATGGCTTTGTAGCAGAGTTTGAAATTTGGTATTGATATTCCTCCAGCAGTGTTCCTTCCGTTGAGGAGCGTTTTTGCTATTCGGGGTCTTTTTTTGTTCCATATGAATTTTTGGATTGCCTCTTCTATTTCCTTGAAGAATGAGGTTGGAATATTGATAGGTATCCCATTGAATTTGTAGATGGCCTTGGGAAGTATTGTCATTTTCACGATGTTGATCCTTCCAATCCAGGAGCATGGGAGTTTTTGCCACTTTCTAAGTTCTGTTTTGATTTCCTTTTTCAGGTTTTTAAAGTTTTCATCCTAGAGGTTCTTCACTTCTTTGGTTAAGTTAATTCCTAAGTATTTTATTTTTTTGTGGGGCTCTTACGAAAGGAGTTGCTTTCCTGATTTCAGCCTTGCTTTTCTCATTGTTGTCATACAGAAAAGCCATTAATTTTTGAGGGTTAATTTTATACCCTGCTACTTTGCCAAAGTTTTGAATCAGCTTGAGTAATTTGGGAGTGGAGTCGTGGGATTCTTTAAATATAAGATCATGTCATCTGCAAAGAGGGAGAGTTTTACTTCATCTTTCCCTATTTGGATCCCTTTTATGTTTGGATCTTGTCTTGTTGTTGTAGCTAGGCATTCTAATACTAGATTGAAGAGAAGTGGAGAGAGTGGACATCCTTGTCTCATTCCTGAGTTAAGAGGAAATGGCTAGTTTTTCACCATTGAGTGTAATGCTGGCCGTAGGTTTGTCATATACAGCCTTTATTGTATTGAGGAATGTTTCCTGGATTCCTAATTTTTCCAGAACCTTCATCATAAAGGGGTGTTGGATTATGTCAAATGCTTTTTCTGCATCTATTGAGATAACTGTGTGGTCCTTACCCTTGCTCTTGTTGATGTGATGAATTATATTAATTGATTTGCGTATATTGAACCAGCTTTGCATCCCTGAAATGAATCCTGTTTGATCGTGGTATATGATTTTTTGAATGAATTGTTGAAGGCGATTGGCCAAAATTTTGTTGAGAAGTTTTGCATCAATATTCATCAAAGAAATGGGTCTCTTTCTTTGATGAGTCCCTGCCTGGTTTTGGGATGAGGGTTATGATGGCTTCACAGAATGAATTTGATAGTGAACTTTCTCTTTCAATTTCATTGAAGAGTTGGAGTATTGGTGTGAGCTCTGCTTTGAAGGCCTTGTAGAATTCCACTGTAAAACCATCTGGTCCTGGCTGAAATTTTCTTAATAGAGACCCAGAAACAAAACACATTAAAGAAAGACTGGACAAATGGGATTGCATGAAATTGCAGAACTTCTGCATGGCAAAGGACATAGCTAGTAAGATCAATAGAAAGCCCACAGATTGGGAGAAGATCTTTACAAGCCATACAATGGACAAGGGTCTCATATCTAAAATATACCTGGAACTCAAACAATTAAATCCCCTAAAAAAAATCCTCAAAGAAACAGCTGCCCAGTAAATAAGTGGACTAAAGATTTAAAGAGAAACTTCTCTGAAGAGGAAAGAAGGATGGCCAAAAGACACATGAAGAAATGCTCAACCTCTCTATCCATAAAAGAAATGCAAATCAAAACAACATTGAGATAGCACCTCACCCCAGTTAGAATGGCTATAATCAAGAACTCTAATAACAACAGATGCTGGGGGGGATGTGGACAGAAGGGAACCTTACTGCATTGTTGGTGTGAGTGTAAACTTGTTCAACCACTTTGGAAAGTCGAATGGAGGTTCCTCAAAAGACTTCACATAGAGCTCCCCTATGACCCAGCAATCCCAGTTTTGGGCATTTATCCAAATGATCACAAACAATACCATACTAAAGCTACTAGCACAACTATGTTTATTGTGGCATTATTTACCATAGCTAAGATATAGAACCAACCCCGATGCCCCTCAGTAGATGAATGGATCAAGAAAATGTGGTATATATACACAATGGAATTCTGTGCCTCCATCAGAAAGAATGACATTGCCCCATTTGTTAGGAAATGGAAAAACTTGGAAAAAAGTATATTAAGTGAAGTAAGCCAGGCCCAGAGAAACATAGGTCCCATGGTTTCCCTTATTTGCAATAACTAGTATATGTCTGAGTCAAGCAGAAAAGGTCAGATAAGTTGATGTTAGGTGAAATGAACCCCAAGGTAAGTATTCAAATGTTTTTTCTTTCATGCAATTGTTTCTAACATATTGATAAGATGATTTCTTTGTTGCTTTGTATGTCCCTCCCCCACGGTATAACCCCTGCTTTCAGTGTATTTGATGTTGGTATAAGTTGTGCAGGGGAAGGGCAAAAACAAATCGTTTAAATAGGGATACTGGTGGACCCATTGCAACAATGAGATGTACAAATCTTTATGTCGAAAAATGAACTTTACAACTTTGGCTGGAGGGGGGGATTGGGGGTGGGAGATGGGAAGGGATGGGAAGGGAAAACAAAGGAGGCAACAATGCTTGATAAGAAATGTACTCATTATCTTGCCCATGTAATTGTAACCCCTCTGTATGGTATTTTCACAATTAAAAATAAATAAATAAATGACTATTTTATGAGTTATCTCAAAGAAGTATTTCTCAAAGAATGGGACTCAGGAAATAGGTGAAAGACAGTTCTTGTTGAATTATATAAGTTTTAATATTGATAACTTTCACATGACCAGTTTATAACCAAGATTATCCTCTGAGAATTATTTTTCTATACTTTGAATGTCTTCTAACACATATAGTCATCACATTTTATGAAACATGCAATTCACAATCAACATTTCTAAATTTAATAATTATAAACAGTAACTTAAAAGAAATACATGTTATTGTGTGAGCAACTAACAATAAGAGCACAGTTACGTATGTCTATAAAATCAAAATAACTTTTATGTTATAGCTGATATTCTAATTATAAATATAAAAGGCTATTAAATGTTTGGATCAAATGTTGTATTTTATGCTTGGAAATGATTTATTTCAAGAACTTTTAAAGTAGAATTTTAAATATACAATAACATAAAATTTTCAACATGTTCTTGGTTAGGCAGTGGAATGACAGAGTCATTTGAAATGAATATAATTTGGTGAAATTCTAGTCAGAATTCCTACAAGAAATTTTGTGGAACTTATACTGCTTTTCTTTTTTTTAATATTTTTTATTGTAAAGATACTGTACAGAGGGGTTACAGTTACATGAGTAAGGTAATGAGTACATTTCCTATCGAGCATTGTTACCTCCTCCTTTGTTTGTACCCTACCATCCCTTCTCTCCTCACCTCTTCAACTCCTCCCTCCCATCCCAGTTGTGAAGTTCATTTTCAACATAGTGTCTTGTACGTCTCATTGCTACAATGGGTCAACCTGTATGCTTGTTTCAGCATTTTGTTATTTCCCTTCTCTTCCCCAAATTAGAAAAATGTATATACAAGATGCAGGGCACCAGAATCAAATACAGTGACAACAGGGGTTATACCATAGAGGGATGAACATACAAAAGAAACAAAAATGTATACATGATGCTAAAATTCCATGTATCACCACAGACATAAAATGGCTTAGGGTAGGTAACATTGGTTCACAGATACAAAAATAAATGAGCTGAATTAAATCAAGAGACCAGGAACAGAGATATGAAACTTCAGAAGTAGGATTTATAAAGGTGAGTTGCTCTTGTACTCCACTGGGAAAGAACAGACCACACAACAAATATTTTTTATAACTTGGGACACAGTGTCCTTATTTCAATTGATTTACCGAAAAATCAATTCCATGTAAACCAGTGACTTTAATGTGTAAAACCAACCTTTAAAAATTTGATACAGTTTTGGCTGGGTTAGCCCTATGATTTCAGGTTAAAGAGAAGATGCTTTCTGATGCACAGGCCATAGAGGAAACAATTCATTATTCCTGAGATAAAATATTCATAAATGTTTTATTTCATCAAAAGGAAGCATAAAAATTTAAAAAGAACAAACGAGTGGGAGAAAGTACTGACAACACAGTTTGTGACTATGAGAGGAAAAGTGTCAGCCTACTCTTGAGTTAGGAAAATTCACTGCTATAAAAAGGTATTTCCGGAAAGAGAAATGCAATATAAGTTAAAAGCACTTGACAAAAGTCTGACAAATCTGAAACTGTGCAGAAATCTAGAGAATGGACAGGCATGATGCCCCAAATTGGTGACAGGGTTAGCTGGTAGAATACTTCTGAAGAGCAACCTGTCACTCGTGGCATTCAATTTCTGTCTATGATGTGTTGCAGTTACCTGACTCTGTAATGTATAACTCAAGTAACCTGTCACACACACACCCCGAAAGAACACACAGCAGGATATTTTTCAGGCCATGATTTCTCTGTGCAGTCTAAACAGCTGTCTGTGTCCATTATCTAGGTGCCACAAATGGCAGGGCTTCTACATCAGGAATATATGTCTCATGGTCTGGGGGCTAACCATCCCACCGAAGGTTGGTTCCCTCTGGACTCTGAAGGTGAATGTTTTCTATGTCTCTCTTCTGGCTTCTTGTATTTTACCTTGACCCCTGACCTCTTCCTTGCCTACCTCTGCCTCCATCTTCCTGCAATCAAATGTATTATGACCCAGCCCAACAACCTCATCTTAATGTGAGTAAATCTGCAGCAATGCCATTTTTAAAAAGGTCAGAGGTGGGGACACTAGGATTGAAGATTTCAAACGTGTTATGTTGCGAGACAGAAGTTCATCCACACAAAGTGTGACCAAGACAAAGGAGGGGTAAACATGGAGTCGAGCTTGAAATTCTAAAAATCATCAGTAGCTTAACACTATTTAAAGGAAAAACTAAAAAAAAAAACACACAAAACTGAAATTTATATTTTACAAACATCCGTGTATATTTATAATAATACTTTCCAGAATCATATAACAGAAGTATTTGAGAAGTATATAGAGATAAGAAATTTATATGCCCAGAACAGCATGAAAGGGCTATAAGATTAATTCATAAACAAACTGTAGTGAAATATAAAAATGTAATACAGAATATAACTGTCTACAATGTACTGAAAATATGGATGACTTTATGCTCTTGAATTTCCAAAGAAAAACCAAACAAATTCAAAAGTCAGGGCATTCATGTAAGCATTGTGGTTTTTGCTCTTTCTTGGCAAAACTCAAAACCCAGCCTGGTAGGTGTGTAAGGTGGGAAGTAGATCTTGGAACTGGGTCCCTGAGAAGGGCTTCAGCCTCATTGCAGGATCTGTCAGCCTGCACTTCTCCATCATTACCTTCTTCCATGAAGGAATTGTGTCTGCCAAACATTTTTAGTAAGTTACTTCAGATCAGTAAGAATAGGCAAGTCAGTATAGATGGAGAAGAATTTTGGTCCTTCCTAGAACACACCATGAAGGGGTTTTGTACATGCAAGTTCAGAAACTTATTATAATTCACTCTCTAAATTCTTTGGGCTATAAATTTATCATGCACCATATTATTGTTCTCTCCAGTTTATGGTACATAGCAGACTCTTTCCCTTAGATTCAAATGTTATTTATTTAATGAACATACTTTTGATATTCTAGTACTGTATATACAACAAGTTACCACTATGCCTACTTTTATTAGGAATAATACACTTATTAATTAATCTTTACTTGGGAATGTAATTTTTATCATTTGACATGCATTTTATTTCTAATTAATAATATCCAAACTTCTTGGACCCCCATGTGTTTTTAAATTCTATAAATCTATTTTCAAAGAAAAATAATCAATACTTAATTTGCACTAAGCATCAGCATATTTCTCATTATACTGTTTGCCTCAGTTGAAACTTACCAATAGCACATGGAAGGAAGTTTCTATTTTCCTTTATTTCCTTTTCTGATCTGTTAGAGGTCTAGACTTACTGTTCATCACCAATAATTGCCATAAACAAGTCCAACACACACATACTCTTCACATCTGGAATCCTTAACATATATTTTTTGCCACAGAACTTTTCATTTTGTACTGTAGTCGAATTTGATTCATTGGAAGCACTCACAAGAGACCCAGGGATTGTTACATAAATGGTATTTCATTAGCAGGTCAGCCTCTTTGGATTTCATGAAAGTCAGAAAAGAAGCCTTTAAGCTTATTACTTTGAGAGTGATTTAACCAAAATTGCCTATCTTCAGCTAGAGAAGAAGGGTGAGTCATAGAGGTGATAGAATTCTAAGTCATATTAAAGTAGGACTGCATACTTTTATATTTAGAAATAAATGAATCACTAGGAAAAGGAGACATAATATGTTAGAAAAAGAAGATAATAGAAGCTAAGCTCTTCCTTTGTTCAGTGAGGACAAAATCCAAACTATATCCTTACAGACAACGTCACTTATGAAATACATCTATTTACAACCAGAGCTAGGAGAAAATACATGAAGGTTAACTTAATAGCTATTAAATGAATATATGAATGCATACTTTTCTTTTTTTAGTATTTTATTATCTTTAAGTAGTTGTACAAAGGATGTGCCATTTAACAAAAGTAGTTTAGAAATAAAATGCATCAGTAATATTTTCACCTTCCTTTGACCCACTCTTTACCTCACTTTTCTTACTTTTGTGGTACATACAATGAATTCCTGACTGTGTTCTCCCTCTCTTCCTTCCCCCTTTCATTCAGTCTACCCTGCTCCCTTCAGGCCAATTCTCTTCTTGCTTATGTCCATTTCCTGGTATTGATTTTTTTGGGTTTTGGCCTAGTCTTTCTAAAAAATTATACTATTCGAGCTTTTCGTAGAGTCTATTATACTTCAGTTAATTCATTTGTAATCACTTGCATATCACCCAATGTGTTTACATATAGATTTGTAGGTACATTCTGTCCACCATAAATGAGTGAAACCACGCTGCCTTTATTTCTCTGGGTCTGGCTTACTTCACTTACTATAATTTTTTCCAAGTTGTTCTATTTTTATTACTAATGGTATGATATCTAATGGGTATTGTAATGGGTGAGTGATATTCCACTGGGTATGTACACCACATTTTCTTGATTCATTTGTCCATTGAGGAGCACCTGGGCTGATTTCATATCTCTGCAATGGTGAGTAATGCTGCAATGAACATAGTGGCCATACTGAAAACTTGTTTGTGTTCTACTGATTAAATGCCCAGGAGTGGAATTGCTGGGCCATTGTGTAGTTCTATATTATATTTAATGATTTGAAAAGTCATCATACCATTTTCCAGAATAGCTGAGCAACCTTACATTCCCCCCAGCAGTTTGAATGCACACTTTTCACAACACAGCAGAGAGCTATTCCTGGAAGACTTGATTTTTCCAAAGCCTAGAGTTTCTATGAGAAACCAAATCTCTTACTGGCTTTACTAGCTAGATCCATTTGTGTTCAAGCTGTCCATAAAGTGTTTCTATCAGGTTTTCACAACACAGCAGAGAGCTATTCCTGGAAGACTTGATTTTCCAAACCCTAGAGTTTCTATGAGAAACCAAATCTCTTACTGGCTTTACTAGCTAGATCCATTTGTGTTCAAGCTGTCCATAAAGTGTTTCTATCAGGTGGCTAGAAATGTCACAGGTAGAACGGAAGCAGGGACTTAGTGTGTGTCCGTAAATTTGGACTTGCCTTGAGTCTTCATTGTTATAGCAGTGTCCCAAGTCAGCAGCCATGGCCCTTCAGACCTGAAATAGCCAGGCTTGCAGAGTTAAGTGGGTCTTCCTGCCTTGCCCAGCCTGCATTTGCTTCTCCTTGTGACTCCTGACTTGGCAGGAAGAGATCAATGTATTGAACCAGAGAATCTAGAATTGTTTAAGGAAACTTATTGCTGTGTTCTACTGAGCCTTGGGACTAAGTCTTTGAAGAATTTCTCATGAGCTGCTGTCTGAAGCTAGGTTTGGATATTATAGTTTCCTGGTTGTGTAGTAGGGTCTTTTGTCATAGAGTCTGATTTTTCTTCATCTCAGGAAAAAAACACTGCCTTATTATTTCTTTGCTTATTGCTTAAAAACAATGACTTTTGCTTTCTTCTTAAGGAAACTAAGATATAATTATGTAGAATTTGTATTCTTTTTCTTTCTTGCTATCTCTTGTTCATCATTGACCACATTTTAGCCTAAGTTTAGAGTGGATTTCTTCCTTATGTCTTCCACATCATTGATTCAATTTTCTAAAGCACAATTTGACCTTTCTCTTTCTCTTTTTTTTAAGTTTTCATCTTTAAGTTACTCTCTCTAATTAAATCATATTTGGTTTGTTTTCTATGCCCATTATTCCCTATTGGAATTTATTCCTTGTTTAAATTTTTTTTTCTTATTTTGGCCTTCACGACATTGAACTACTTCATTTCTAAACTACTTCTATTAGTGTTCCAGACTGGCCTAAAAACTCTTTTGAATGCCTCTTTTTCAGACATTAAACCGAGAGTGTGTTCACTCTCTCCTACTTAAAGTGTGATAATTAGTTGTTTGTATACAGCTTGTTTTGAGACAGAGTCTTGCTAACTTTTGCCTTGGTTGCCCTCACCCCACAACCTCCTGAGTAGTTGGGATTACAAGCCTTCACCGCCACTGCTGGCTTCGTTTCCTTTCTTTATGTAGGTCTCTTACTTCTTCCTGTCCTTGTCCCTGTGCTCTGAACATTCTCATTACTAGACACCAATGTTCAGAAATTTGCCATTTTCCCCAGTCTGTGGTATGCCTAGAATATTTGAATTTAAGGAAGTGGTAGCAATGCTATGTGTCAAGGACTTGTCTGTAGTAGTCCTTGTCTGGAACTCAGCACAGAGAACCCTGACAGTGGCCCATATGTTCATCTCTTCACCACAGCTGCCAGAAAAACAAAAAGAACCTTGACACAGTTGCAAACATGAAATATAGAAACAAGGTTAAAGCTTGTATTACACACCAAGACAAGAAACATTAGCAATCCAAGATAAAAATGAATGACTTTTGTATAAAAAGAAACACAAAGAACAAATGAGCTAATTGAAAAGTGTGGACAATTAGTCATGATTTCCAAAGTATAAAGTTTGTTGTGGTTATGAAGACAGTCTGGTCCTGGCATAAGAGTGGACATGTGCAGTAATGGAGAGTAAGATTCAGAAATACACCCAAACATACGCAGCCAAATTGCTTGTTTGTTTTTAACACATGCCAAGGCAGAACCTTTTCAGCAAAGGATGTTAGAAGAATTGAGCACTCACACCATAAAAAGGAAAAGATCAGTTATACCTCATCTCCTACAGGATAAGTAACCTAAAATGGATCAAAGGGTTGGAGACAAAGCTCAGTGATACAATGTGTCCCTAGCATGGTTTGATCTCCAACTCTGAAAAATAAATTGGTAAAAAAGTATAAAAATGAAATCCACAAATTTCTACAGAGGAAGCATAGAAAAAATATTTTAGTCCATCAGGCTAGGATATTTTAGACAGGACACAAAAAACATGTGCCATAAAAATGTAAATTCCCTTCACCAAAATATTTCTTCCCTTGTTCGCTAACCCTTCTGTTTCCTCCTGCAGGAATTCTCATCAAACATCTGTTCACAGTTTGTGTACATCTGTCTCCATTTCCCTGATTCTCTTTTTATTTGTGTTGTCTGATTCTTAGGATGTGATTTTCACATACGCTTCTCCAAGCACATTTCTGAAAGTATAAAGCACGTGTATCCAGGACTTTGAACTCAGAACCTTGTTTGGCCCTGTTTTCTGCTGTCTCATTTTGACGGAGGGTCTTGCTTGGTGATCAGCCTAGTTTAGAGATATTTGCTGGGGTCACAGGCTCAGGCTGCTGCATGTAACTTCCTTCCTGAGACGGGAAGTCTTGCAGAACTTTCTGCCTGTGCATTTGAGAGTTGCAGTCCTCACATTCTCTTGACCCCACCCATCTCTTTTGAGTACCCATTTTCTGATGTTTTATGTTGCTAAACTTTTACTTTGCCTTTCTAAAGAATTACACTATTTAAGATCTTCCTTGAATCGACTGCATTTCAGTTAATACATTCATATGCACTTGCATACCACCCAACATATTTACTTGTGACTATTTAGCTCAGCAAACAGGTCAAATAAATGTATTTCTGACACTTAGATGTCAGAGTTTTAGTTGTACTAACCAAAAACATTTGACATACTCATATAAGGATTAATTTTTATTACTTGAAATATTAAGAGTTAAATCAGCAATATTGGATAATATGTAGATGTGTGTCTCTGTAGGTTAATTATACACAAATATATTTGTGTACATATATATTCATATATGTGGATATACACACAAATTCCTGTAGTTATATTGATTTATACATTAATACTCAGAAGTACCCCTTTGAAAAAATGATAGCAATCCTTTTATTTTTCCCCACTTTAAAAAATCAGTACTTGATAACAATTTCTAATATTGAAATAATGAGTACTTTCCATATAAAGTGTTTTATCTTGTCATCTTGTCTTGTATTCACCTTGGTACATTAGAAACTTCCCAGAAGAGTGCTAATGAATAGAAAATTCTATTGAAATTATTTTTTCCTAGGGTTTGGAATGCATATCTACAAATACTTTTGGAATTAATTTAGTAATAAAATGTGCTTTTGACTTGCTACACTATGACAATTGTTATTGAATTTCTGTTTGCTTAGGACATCTTGCACATGATGCTTATTTTTTTAATACAAAATCTATTATAACAAAAATAAACACTTTCATTTATTTTAAAGTGTCCTAACTTATTGTCTTTCAGACACAATGCTATTTATTTGGGCAAAGCAATATATAGTACAAAGTATTGAAAAAGGAAAAGATAGGAGTTAGGGTGGTTTCTATGTTCTATCATGTAGGCTCAACTTCCATCCATGTTTGTTCCTGTGGAAAGTAATCTAGATAATGACATGAAAGTATTCTGTGGATGAATTAAAGTCCACGATTATTTGAGCTTAAGTAATGATTATCTAAGGTAAGCAACAGTAGATGACTCATTTTGTTGAAAAGCTTTACGGGCTAGGGCTGTCCAGGTCAAGAAATTTTCCACTAGGTAGCAGGTTTTAGAATGTCTGGCTGTCCTTCCCTGGGATTGCTTTATGTGATCAAACATATCTCTTCCAGGGTACATACCTATAAAGCAGTTCCTTCATATATCTTAATAGTAATCATCCCTATTCACGAGGGCTACATTCCTAGTCCCTTAGTGGTGGTGAAAACCACAGTATTACCAAACCCAGGACAAATAACAATAGGTAGATCCAGAGAGTAAATAATATACACATAAATACATGAAAAAAGTGGAATTCTACCTCAGCAGAACTTGTGAGAAAGTGTCATCAATTTGTTGAAGGATAACAGAGCTTGTTAATGGAAGACACCCAGATTCAGATGTGCACTGGAGTCTGCACACACTGTCAAAGCATGTGGATATGCTGCACGGATCACTCTAATGACTCAGCAGCATTATTACAGTAGTGGGTGGAGATTTATTTGTGGGTCAACAATCAACTTCTAATGCTCTTAAAATACAATTAACTAGAATAAATTGAAATGAATCCAAGCAAATTTCATGTAGAAGAGTATTATTTCATTTTAGTGGCATGATTCCACTTCTATGATGTATCATAGAAACAGAAAGTGGAAAGTGGGTACCAGGACAGGTGTGGGGGTGGAGGGCACTGGAAGGTTTATTTACTGGGAAGATCTTCACTTGCAAGATGAGAAGTTCGGAAGAATAGTTTGTATCATGATGTGAATGCTTAATGCTAAGGAAATGGTTAGCATGGTAATTTCTGTGATACGTTTGTTTCACTACAATTAAATATTTAAAAACTATTAGTATTAGATAGCAATCCTCAAATACATTATATTCTTTAAAAAGTGTCATTCACTCCTTTTCTCCAAGTCCACTAATTACAATGCGTCTCATTTAGAGCGAAATCACCATTAACTCTTCTGAAAGCAAGTCTTCCGCTTTCAGGACCTTGTGGATCTGTTTCCCACCCACACTGACTTCTGTGTTGTTTCTTAGTGACTTCAGGTACTTTTCTTTCCCCAAGATCTCCAGACTTCTTTCCTTTTAGTCTAACCCTCTATCAGTCCATCTGCTGTTACTGCAATAACATGCTCGAGACTAGGCTAGCTTCATAAAGAAAAGAGGTTTGTGACTCAATTCCTTGCATATGTGTGTATCTCTCTCTCTCTGTCTCTCTCTCTCTGTCTCTCTCTCCATCCTCATGACCTTATTTTATCTTATCTTCATCACTGCTACATTATAGGCAGAAAATTCTCACTCTCTTTATCTTATGATGGGAGTAAATTTCCACTTATGAACATTTGGGGAAAAGATTTTTAGAATTCTTTTTTAAAAAATAATTTTTTTATTGTAAAGATACTGTACAGAGGGGTTACAGTTGTTTTTCCCCTACTATCACTTCCCTCCCCACCTCCCCAACTCCTCCCTCTCCCCCAAGTTGTAAGGTTTTCTTTATATTCTTAATATAAACTTTTTATTGGGAACAAAAGTGAAAAGATTTGCTCCCTTTATGCAGTTTTCCTTTTAATATTACTTTCATAGAGCAAAACTTTTAGTTCTGCAAAGTTATTTATTATTTTTATTGACAATACTTCAGATATTTTGTCTAAAGTCACCAAGAAGGAATGGCTCAAAAGCATGTGATTATTTATGTCAAACTCTGGTTTATCAACCAAATTATTCTTTTCACAATGTAGAGTCATGGTAACTGTGAGAGGCATTTTAACAGAGTGTTGTCCTCAGAGCCTGAATGCTGTTCCTCAGCTTTTTTTCAAGATTGGTGCTTTCCCACATGAGCCATGCTTCCATTTCTGACTTCTTTGGTGGTTGAGAGATAAACGTCTCAAGGAATTTCCTGCTTGAGATGGCTTTGGACCATGATCCTCATATTTCAGTCTTTTGAGTAACTAGAATTTCAGATATCATTTTCTCTCTCTCTCTATTGAGCCTCTCTCTCTTTCTATATTATATGTACTTATATGTATACACATATATTATGCATGTACTATATGTGAAATGAAAGCTAGTCTCAACTTTCCTATACATAGAATCTAGAAATTACATTTTGAATATGAAATATAGGAAAGAAACTTTAAAAACTCTGTATATTTGGAACTGAAGCAACTGAAACCACTACATATAAAAGCAAAGTGCTCCAGAACAAAATTGTACTGAGAAGAAAATTTAAACTAATAAATGTGCATATTAAAAAGAAGAATGAGTAACATTACATTCTGAAAAGGCAAGAACCCTGTTTGCCTTTTTTTTCTAATTCTTACAGAAATGTCACATTATAAAAAGCCTGAGTCTCAGAGAGACTTAGTGACTCAGACACAAAGTTACCTAAAGACTGAATTTGAATATGTGTCTCTCTTGGAATCTGTCTTCCATGCTGTAGGGGTATATTTTGCTTTTGAGTGATAAGTTAGCTTCAGACTACAGTTTCTTCTTCCTCTGAGAATAAACCCTAAAGTCCAGCTAGTGGATGATTTCAGCATTCAGACCCAGATTGCAATGGCTTCTTCATATTTGCATGTGCATTCAGATTCAGTTTGGGTCTCCCTTATCTTCCCCCTAAATTCTCTGTTCTCTAATGGGAAATACATGGCTCCAATCTAATTGGTTATCTTTGGAATGCTTAATGTGAAAAGACTAATTAATACTGTGTGGTTTGTACAGAAAGCAAGTCACAGAACTTTCTCTGCTCCTGACCATTCTGGGATGCTATTGTCTGAAAGTTCTGTATCTCCTGTTGACTAAAATGTGAACTCTGGAGTAACGTTTTACTTTCTTCTCTAATGCATTTTTTGTTTGTTTATTTTTCCCACTTGACTAGTAGCCTTTTCCCTCAGAGGGTTCTTTTTTTTTAGAGAAATTATTTTTTCATGGCTCAAAATCACTTCGTGGTAAAGAAAATCTAATCCTTGCTCCATAACAATAAGTACATTTAGCTCAGGAAATTAAATTTTCTCTTTTCTTGTATTTGCTTCCCTATAAAACTCTAATTAGGAAATGTGTTTCTTTCAGGCCATCTTATTTCTTTCTTTTGCTGTAGTGGAGCCCAGTGAATAACAAAACAAAAAAACAAAAGCAATCCCCCTCCAAAATTAGCCATAACAAAATCCTTTAGCTAATAAAGGACAAGACTAAGCCAAAGATTTAAAATGGGATCTTTTTCTTTCTACCTGTGTTTTATTCTTTTGTTGTTGCATTTCAACAAATGCTAAACAATGCCTTTATGCATTACAAGATTTCTTTTTGGATAGTGAATAAATACACATTTCTTTGTGGATTAGCAAATGTATCTCAGAACTGTAGATACTAAAAAGTGAAAATTAATATGGACTGTAGATTGCAGACATCCTGTGGGATCCATCCAGTATTCCCCAAGATTACCAAAAGAACCCCAGAGCATAAGACTGTGGAGGTCTCTAAAACTAAAACTGATCAAAAATAATTTGAGAGAGTATGAATGGATCTACAGAGGTATTTTGATAGGAAGTGATAAGAATTAGGTTGGCTAACTTAAATATATGAGAATAATGAAACATATTTGAACAAAAAGTAATAATCTTGGAAAAGAGTTTATTTTACAGTTAGCCAACACATCTTGTGAATTCCATTATAATGTGACAATCACCAGCAAGTATTAGAGAATAAAATTTTATAATTCTGTCCAGACATGCATCTATGTGTAATGTCTATTTGAGCCAGTTTACTCAAATAAATGTGTCAACAGTATTCAGAACTCACTATTCCAACATAGACATATCAGACACTAGAATATATTACTCTAAATATGCCTTTTAAGATAGAGGATTATTTTGATCTGATTGTTTTGGAAAAAGCACAGATACTACAGCTCTTGATTACTTTTGTAAAGAAGTGCCTATGAAGGAACTCTTATTTGTAAGTCTATCTGTCTGCCATCTATTTATCCATCTACCTTTCTATCTATCATTTATCTACTTATCTATAAACTTCATGAACTGAAACATCTGAAAACACAAGCTGAAGTAAACCTTTCTTCTTTTTATGTTAGTTTTATTTGGCTGTTTGTTGCAGCAATAAAGTAATTCACAGAAGTGGGTACCAAGAAGTAAATCATTGCTGTGACTAGACCTCTGGGCATGTGGAAGCACCTGTGTGTTCGATTTCCAAAACACTGGGGAAGTAGACCAGGAAATGCTGTAACAGGAGCTTTAGAGGTGATTCTGCTGGGACAGAGGCTGGTGGGAGGGTTGATGGCAAAGGTGATGCTCACGAGACTGCAGATGTAGAAGGACTGTGCTGGGAACGAGTTCATTCCACTCTTGTTGCACGATGGCCAAGAATGTGATTGTGCTGTCTGTGCCCTAAGACTTGTGGGAGTTTGTGAAGGCTGCAGAAATTTCAAGGCAATACATCCTTGAGGTGGTACCATGGCCAATTGCTGATTGCTTCCAGGCTAATTGACAGTGAGAAACAGAAGTAAAATGGGTGAGTGAAAGCATGGAAAGCTTAACGTTCAGCTGGAAAATGCACGTGTGTAGAGGCCCTACCAAGGAGGGCACAGTCACTTAACAGATTGGAAACGTTTATAACAAGCCAAATGCTTTGCACCAGGGCACTAGGAAAGATGGCTTGAACATCTCTCAATGATTAGCAAGACCCCACCCATCTCAAGCTCCACTGGGTCAAAGGCTTTCCTTGATGGAGACAGCACGCTGTTACGGAATCATTAGCGTTCAGGGCACTCCCAGGCCATTGTGGGTCAAGCCAACCCACGTACAGTTCATGCCAGCCGCAGATCTAAGCCTCATAAGATGCTGATTCTGTAGGTGTGCAAGATTTAAGAGTCATTTGGTTATGGAGGTTTCCACCAAGATTTCATAGGAAAACCGTGGAGGCCAGGCAGTGTGTGGCAAGGTCAGAGTCCCTGAAAAGACCTCTTGTCCTGGGAAACATGTGACATTGTAAGGATGAAGTACTTTCTGTGTTGGAAGCTCCAAGAAGGGAAAAAGTATTGGAAGCATGGAATACCTGCCTGGTGATGCTTCAGGTAGGAGGCAACACTTGTCTACCCGAAGCTAGCTAGGTCCCAGGGGCAGGGCTTCCCCAGGGAGGATGCATTGAACCCCATTGTACCCTGGATGCCAGCCATGGAGGAATGGATTTAATGCTCTCCAAGCTTGGCTTCAGTCTCATTTTTGGCTTTGGTATTTTCCATTTCTTTCCATTTTGAATGTGTTTGCCTTAGGCCATTGCATTTTGGCCATACGCAACTCTATTTTTTTTTTTGTCTTTTCTTTTTTGGTACTGGGGATCGAACGCAGGACGTTGCACTTGCTAGGCAAGTGCTTTGCCACTGAGCTACATCCCAGCCCAGCAACTCTATTTTTGACATTTACAGGGACTCAGATCTGAGTTTGTTTTGATTCCCAGAGAAGACTTAAAGCCTTGGCTTTTGAGGAATACTGGGACCATTAAGAATCTAGGGATTCAAGGGGAAGCACCCACTGAATGTGTTTTTCATTATGAGATTAATATGAACCTGCGGGAAACAGGTGCAGTGTCCTAGGACCAAGATTTTGAATGCAAGTGCTTGCACGTTGAAGTCTTGGTCCCCAGTCTACTCTGGTTTGGATCTAAGACATCCTACCCAGACTCATTTGGTTTCCAGATGGTGGTTCTATTTTTGAGAGTTCTGGAAACTCTCAGGAATGGGTGTTGTTGGAGGAAGTAGGTTGCATGATGTACCTGGTTGCCAGGAGAAAGGTTTATTTTGGTGCATGGTTTCCAATGATTCAGTCCATTTTTGCCTGGCCACTTGTATTTGGGCAGGACATCCATGAGAACATGGAGTAGAGAAGCTTCTTTCCTTATGGTGACAGGAAGCTTTCTACCTTGTCATTCTTATAGGCATTTTTGTCATGCTGTGCAAAAGTAACGAGCACACACCCTATAGAGCTAGAGGAAGTGGTTCAACCATTAGGACACAGGGCCTAGTGGCAGGAAGCTAGGTCATTGGCATGTACTGACAAAGAAGGTCACTGGGACATCAGTCTTTCTTCTTTCCCTCTCTCTCTATTTCTCTCATTTCTCTCTCTTTCTCTCTGCTTCCCAGCTGCAGTAAGGTGAGCATCCTATTCTGCCATTTGCTCCAACTATGATGGACTGCCTCACAGCAGGACCAAAAGCAACAGGACCAAATGACTGCGGAATAAAATCTCAAGAACTGTGAGCCAAAAGTAACTGTTCTATTTAAGCGGATTATTCCAGTTATTCTGTAATAGCAATGCCCAACCTAAACCTTGTTTATTCTCCTTTCCCAAAAGTAACTGTTCTATTTAAGCGGATTATTCCAGTTATTCTGTAATAGCAATGCCCAACCTAAACCTTGTTTATTCTCCTTTCCCTGGCCATCTCAGCTTGTCAGCTTTGTTTTAGATACCAAACCTAAGGGATGAAGTTATTTCGTTAAGATCTATACTTAGAGATTTATTCCCATGTACAAAAGAAGGGCACATGTTATTAAACTACAGTTCCATTTTTCCCCCTAGTTCTTATTTATAACGGCTGTCCTTTGTTACAGGGAGACCAAGGTAAGAAATTATAATATTATAATAGTCATAAAATTATAATATATATTTACAGTATGTTTTAATATTGTCAGATGAAAGAATAACTGTGGGTTCTTATTTTATGACATTGAGTATAATAACTGTTTCTAGTATAAATTATAGTATATACCAATAGCCACATATTACTAGCTTCTACATTTTAAGAGGAAAAGCATCAGTATTCATATATTAGAAGCAATATTTAACATAAGTGTTTTCCATGTCTGACAATTTGTCACTTTGAAATGTGAAAAACCGGGATCTGCCATTCTCTGATTTGCCTGATAATTTATGATCATCTTTCTGACCATTATGTGTTTGCTCGCTCTGCCCTTCAGCAGAGAGGAAATTACCCATCTTTTCTCTGGGGCCCTCTGCATTTCATTTGCATGTGTCTGTCTTGAGTGATTCATTACCCAGACCTGAGATGGCTTTCTAAATGTGTCAGTAAGTATAGCGGAAAATGGTTCATTGTATTATTTGATATCTTGGAAGCAGTCCTTTTTAATTTCATTGGCAGAGAATAAAAAGTTGTAAAGAAACCACTAAAAATCATTTCACTTTGTTTTTGATATGTAAAAGAGAGCAATTTTCAAACTCTTGAATAAATTCTGGAATATATTTGTCTTGAATTTGCCTCTGATTAGCTTTAGGAACAAGAAAAATAAAACAAAAATCAAACCAGTACTACAAAAGAAATCGTTCCTTTGCTATCATCCGCTTCAAAATGAGATCTAAAGAAACAAATTACATTTGTATATTTTTTTCCTCAAATACTTAAAAGGAATTTATGGCAACTTGAAATCTGTTACTAATTTTATGTTTTCTGAAAGGAAATTGCTTTCACTGCTATTTTATCTTGAACATTTCTCTTCTCTTTTGACAATACAAAAATCTCAAGATCTCTAAGGAAGCGTCAAGCAAAGTATCTGTCAAAAAGCTAATAGATAAAAATGTTTTCAAAATTAAAATGATCAGTTGTTGTACAATATTAATTAAATTATGTTTGAAATTGAGAATAAATCTTTTTAATTACTATGGACCTATGTTAATTCATAGAGTATTACATAGTTTACTGCCTCATTTATATATATTAAATATTACAAAAAGTTTAATTCTTTTCGATATAGTTTAAAATAGTCTCCACAATTATTGATATGATTGTATATTTACAATAATTTAAAATTTCTATTAAAATGAATTTCATTAGAAGGAACTGGAAAAAATTCATGTTAAGTGAAGTAACTCAGGCTCAGAGAGACAGAGGATGTATTTTTTACCCATATGTGGAACCTAGAATTGGTCTATAAATGTATATATACATTTTGGCATCCAAGTGTACCTCAGTGTATTAACTGAAATATAGTGGATTCAGGGAAGAACTAAAATAGTGTAATTCATTAGAAAGGCTGATTCAAAGTCCAACACAGTAAATATCCAGAAACTCAAGGTAGGGGAATCAGAGGGAACAGTACAGGCAAATGTAGAGAGGATGGGGAGAAATGCAGTCCTGAAGTTCAATGCATACCCTATAAAATTAAGAAAATGAAGAGACGTAGTGGGGTTGGGAGAGAGGGAAGAGAACGATGAATGGGATGACTCTGACCAAGATGCAGAGTATGAATAAACTGCTCTGTCCATAGCAATTCCTTTGTACAACCATTTAAAGATAATTAAAAATAATAATGTATTTCATAAATAATCTAAAGTGGAAAAATATTTTCCAAATGTTAATGGTTTGGAGTGAACTTTAACCCCACTTTTTACTAGTGAGGTCACTAGATTATAAAGCTTGTAATAAAGGCTTGTAGCATTTACAGGAACTTTTGATTACCTGAATCAGTACTATCCTTTGAGTATTCAAGACCCTGGAAGACCATTTTGTAAATGAAGGCATTTTTCTATACAATTTGACTTTAAGTATTTGAGGAGATTCATGCTTCCATGTAAGACTCAAGGAAGGATACTGTTTAAGATTTGAAAAAAAATAGATAGATAAGATGTTCTTTTTTAGCTAATAATTTTCAGTATATATTTAGGAAGATTCTTCATAGTCTTTAGGTACTACCACTTCCTGTTGACTTTCAAGAATTAGCTATTTCTTCCTTATTTTAAATACATCCTTCCTGGCTAATATTCTGTCAACCCCCTTGAATAAAAGATAGTTATGTTGCTGTGAAGGACAAGGCAAGGGATCTTTGGAATCTGTTTATAGTAAAATGATATGGATCTTGTGTCTCTCATATAGCACTATTTACTATATGCTTGGTATATAGTTACATAAGATGGTGCAGCATGTAAGGAAAACTTCTGACTTTGGTTGTTTGTTTGTTTGTTGTATCAAAGACATCCTAGGCTTTGATATTAATAACTCAAAATACACATCACAACTAGGTGTGGAGAAAACATACATTTAAAAAATTTTAAATGAAGTGTATTTAATTTTTCTGTGTGGGGAGTAAAAAAACCCCTATACTTTCCTCCTATTTCCATTTCTTGTCCATTTTTAGTTTCTTTTGGGATTCAAGTGCATGCAGGGTCAGGAGCTAAGATTCCAACAGTTAGTTCTCAGGTTTGGTTGAGAGCAATGATGAGTCACAGTCTTAATCGCTTCATTATCCAGATAGATCTTTTGATCTGTCTGATACTTTAGCAAAAGAAAAGAAAGGTGTTATTCCATACCCTTGGATATTTCTGCATGTCACACTCTGGATACAATTTATTGATTTTAATTCTCTGGCCATCTGGATAGGCTAAGAATACCCAAATCATCTGGTCCTCGTTCCTGTTGGCTTAGCATTATTCCTCTCAATCTACCTCTTTCTTCTCACATTTTGCTATAAACAGTGAAAAGAAACCAGGCTGTACTTTCACTACTTTGCTGAAAAATCCCAGCTGAACCTCAGGACCCATCACTTACACAAAATCTTTGCACATAGCTACAGAGTAACAGCCTACCAAGCTTCCTGCCACTGCCGCAAGAACTCTCTTACAATATGTGTTTCACTTCCTTTTGAGCTCTCAGCAGCAAGACTTTAAAGTTCATATTTCTGCTTACCATCTGTTCACAGTCTAAAGCTTCTCTAGTGATTTTGGAGAAGCCCTCATATCTGTGTTTCTGTTAATACCTTTTGTAAATAATTCAATATTGTTTATGCTCCTCAATTTCTTTCAGTCTCTACCCACTGCCCAATTCTAACACCACTGTTGCATTTTTAGATTTCTTTATACCCACCTCTTTATCTCTGTATATCTGTAATAATGATATTAGTTTACTTTCTTCTTGTTTTTTTTTACTCTGATTATTGAACCCAGAGCCTCATACATGGAAGACAAATACTCTCCCACTTTATCCATACCATTAGCCAAGTCTTAATTTTTGAGTTCTATAGAAAAATTACCATAAACTTCATATGAAAGCTAACTTGTGTCATCATCAGTGAGCTGCATGGTAAGCTCTTATAGAAAGGCTAGACAGAGTCCACTTCTAAGGTCACTCAAGTTGTTTTGCTTAATTTTAAAATATGTCAGCAGTACTTTGGTTTTGAACTTACAGCTTTGGGCTTGGTAGGCCTGTATTTTACCACTTAAGTCATACCTCCCGCTCCTAAACTGACTCCATTTTGTTGGCCAAATACAGCTGGTTGCACTGTCAGCTAAAGGCAGCTCTGAACTCCAACAGGTACTTCTGATCTTTGCCACATCTTAGAGAAAGAAAAATGATCCATCAAAGCCATCATTCTCAGAATTGCTCTGACTTATACTTCTGCTTTCTCTCTCTTGCCCTTTCTGCCTATTTGTCTCTGTTTCTTGCTAGATTAAATTCTCTGTCAGGAAGAATTGTCGTGATTGTAGAGGGTCACCTAAATAACAGAGGTCTAATCTTCATCACATTTGCCAAATGGTTGGCTCTTTCTAACTTGTGATTCCATGTACTTTGAAGAATATTTAAAAGGTTGATATTTTTATGTTAACATTGAAAAGGATATTTTGACTTCAATTTTAGTTTCATATTCTTTCCTACTCGTGGAATATTTATTTATTTAATTTGGTGAGATGTTTTCTCCATTACTTTTATGTTACTTTTTTTTCAATGTGCAAGATGTCTTTAAGTAACTTTTGTAGTTCTGGTCTAGTGGTGATACACTGTTTTAGATTTTGTTTGTCATGCAATGTATGAATTTGCTCTTCTATTATGAATATTACCTTTAGTAGATAGAGTATTCTAGATTATCAGTTGTTTGCTTTCTATGCTTGAAATAAATCATTCCTAGCCTCTTTGCTTTTAAAGTTTCTATGACCTATCTGCTGTTATCATGATGAGTTTACTGTTGTCGGTAATCTTCCTTGGTTTTTCTGTTTATTGTTTTAAATATAACATGTGTAGAACATATTCTCTTCTGGTCTGGCCTATCAGTTGTTCTAAAAAATCCTACACATTGATTGGCTTGTCTTTCTTCAAATTTTGAGATGTTTTTGCTATTAATTTGTTAAATATCATTCTTATGCTGGTAGCTATCATCTCTTCTTTTTCATAATTGCCCATAAGGTATATTTTTGGTCTTTTAATCAAGTCCTGAAGTTCTTGAAAATTCACTCATGTTATCTGAAAATTTTCTATATTTTCTTCCGTATTTTCTATTATGTCTATTCATCCCTGAAGCCCTGAAATTCTTTTTCATTTTGATGTTTCTTTGATGTTTCTTTCATAATTTCTGTCTCTTTCTTGAGATCTTTTTCATGTTTTACATTGACTTTTTACTTTATTCTGTTATTTATCTGTGTCTTCTTTGTTAATCTGTGTGCTCTTTGAATTTATTTACTTTAACTCATTTTCCTTTTTCTATGTGCTCTTATTGAATTCTTTTATTTCTTTGTTCATGTTCTCTTAGTAAATGCCTACAAAACTTGCTATAGTGAAACATAAACAGGCTGGCCTAAGCATAAACACAAAAGATTCTATTTTAAAGTAACTAAAGAAGCCAGGCATCAGTGGATAATGCCTGCAGTCCTAGCTACCCAGAAGGCTGAGTTCTGAGGATTGAGGTTTAAAGTCAGCCTGGGCAGGAAAGTCTGTGAGACTCTTATATCCAATTTACTATCAAAAATGCCAGAAATGGCACTGTGGCTCAAAGTTCTCAGTTCAAACTTCAGGACTGGTAAAACAAAACAAAACAAAAATAAAAACAAAAAAATCTTAAAAAGAAAACAGGGCTAGGATGGACAAAAATACTGCTTCAAGCCAGCAGTGTGACTTGAGGCTATAATTTTTGCTACTTGGGGGGCAAATATTAGGAAGTCATGTTTTAAGACCCACCTAGGCCAAAATGAAGTAGTGAAATTCCATCTCAACCAATGGCTAGATGTGATAGTATGGACTCCTTATCATAACTAAGGGTGAAACATAATAGCTGCATATAGTAGCATATAACTTTCATCTCTGGGGACACGGAAATGCACAGATCAGAGAGTCACAGCTCAGACTAGGCATAAATAACCTTACATAACCACTGTAGAAGATGGCTGGAAGAATGGTTCAAGTGATAGAGCAACAACCTAGTAAACACAAAATCCTGAGTTCAAACCCTAGTACCATCAAAAGAAAAACACGACAATAACAAGAAATGCTGCTTTGTACCTGGATCACAGAAGAAATGCTACCAGAAATTATGTATGTCAGAGAAAGCTCAAAATCTTTTAAATCTTAGTGGTGGTCTAAAATAATAAATAAAGTTTTACTTTTAGGGTAGTTTACTTTCTATTCATCTCTTAGGAAAAAATGTTGAAGACTGATTTATCTTTCCCTTTTTGGAAGTTTTCCTGTGTCATAAAGGACCATAAATTATTTCTTAAGACAGTAATAAAATCAGTGTTTTTGTAGCTTATGGTATATTATCTTCCTGAATTAGGTTTGAGTATTAAAAGAATTTTTTGATAAAGTAAATTCACATGAGCACAAAGCCTGTATTAATTAGATTTTTTATTTAAATTATTTATACTAAAAACTAAAGAAGCAGTACTTTAAGGATCGTGAGTAATGGAAATTTTGGAATTCACCCACAGTTTATATTTTGTAATATTTTCTTTGCACTGATAAAGATAAAGCTATCTGCTTAAAATAAAAAATATAACTTAAAATAAGATCTTTAGTTGTTTCTGCCAATAAAGCATTCAAGATAGATGAAATACAAGAAATGTGCTTTTAATACTCTAAAGTATTTGTCTGAAATATTTTAAGAAAGACTTCATAAAATATAGATTTTTTAATTTAGTAATCTATCTACAGTAACTGTAAATACTACTTTAAGTTATTGTCTATGAAATATTCAGAAGCTATACATCATAAAAGTCAATTACAGATGCCCTCCTATAATTTACTGCCTGGAGTTAGTGTTTAGTTCCTTAGAAGTACTTGATCTGATGGTCACCCCAACTATACACTTAGGAGAAATTAAGGTATCTAGAATTGTTTGCTTCTGTACTTTGGACATCAGAAATGAGTTTTTAGTAAAATAAATCGTTTAAATCACCATAGCCAAGTCTGGGTGGGTTGCAAATAGTGAACATCAAACAAGAATCTGAAATTAATGCTGGTAAGGGGGGCTGCACACAGATTGCTCGTCTTTCCAGCATATGTGGACCCTCCTCTATGAACCAGGACGTGGGCTGTCACCAGCGCCAAACCTGTACCAAACTTGACCTTCACAGCTTACAGAGCTGTGAGACAAAATCTCTGTAGTTTATAAGTCACTCGGTCTTTGGTGTTTTTCTATAATAGCCAGATGGGACTAAAGACACTTGTCTACTGAAAATTATGTTCCATCAAAAAGAACAAAATACTCACGTAAGAGTAAAATTATTTATCTATCCATTTATTACTATATAAAATGATGAAAGCTTACATCCTGAATTTTGAACACATTGTTACTCGAACCCTTACATAGAAGGTCTTTAAATTCTAAATTTATCCTGAGCATTAAAAGTAGGTTTTTTTTTTTTGCTTTTAAGTTTTCTCTAACAAAAGCAACATGAAAAAAAGTACATTTTAGTAGTGGCATCAGGAATTTCACCTTGAACTTGTGGTGGGATAGATAATATTCAGTAAGATTCACCATCATGCACGATTGCTCCTCCCGAGGCTCTTGCAGGAGTTAGTGAGACTGCCGTCATCTTCATTCTTCCCTTTCTTCCCTCTTTCATCTTTTGATTAAGTTCTGGCACTAGTGACCACTAGAAGACAGGCCATTCATTTCACAATCCCAAAAGAGTCTAAAGACTAGTAAATTACATCGTCTTATCCTTTTAGGCCATGTCAATTCTAGATCTTGAGACATGAGGCCAGGGCTGTCTGTAAGGGCCACTTGTGACCTAAGGAAAATCAGGTTGACAAAAGCAGCTTCTAGCAAGCTCTCACTTCTCATGCGAGAAGTTCTTTTAAAGTGTTTCCACTCATTTAGGTCACTGTTGCAGTCATTTTATAGCTTACCCAAGCACTTCTTTTCTCCACCCCAGGCAAATACTTTTTTCTACCCTGATTTTCAAAGTAGCTCTTGGGCAGGCTCCATTAAAGGAAGCTAACTGATGAAGATGTGTTGAACTGACCAGGATTACTTTCTTGTCCTGAACCAACCCAAATGAAGGACTGCTAACAGAGTAGTTCTTCACCATTCTTAATTGTTTCGTGTACATGACAAATGATATGGCTATAGTTTGACCGTCAGTAGACTTCATTTTCCTCATCCTTTATAATTCTTGACTTTTTTCATCTCTCCTTAACTTGTCTTCTTTCCCTAATTTTCTACTCTTCTTCCCTGCTATCTCCTCCCTTCTCCCGCAAGAACTAATTCTTCTATGGAATGGTAAGAATGGGTGCAGTTTATGAAAAGATTCTATCTTGTCTGTGTGACTATTTTTATTCTCTCTTCTTTTACAAAGTATTAGGAAACATAACATTAATTTGATATGATCAGAACCTAGGCATGCGTTTAATTGATCAGAAGTATCCCTTAAAAGATTTCACATCAATACTGTGTATGATTAATTCTCATTGAAGACCTTCAGGGAAAGGATGTTATTCTCCTTATGACCTTTTCCAGATGAGTCACTTTGAAGGCCCCATGGGGGTTCCATAAGGTACTGCACACATTGCACTAATGCGCAGGTAAGATTTTTCCATCACAACATAACCCTGGTGTCAGCTCTGCTCTCTGCCCTGGTTCAGGAGCAGTCCAAGCATGGCAGGAGGTCGGAGTCACCACAATGAATCACAGCAGCCTGTTAACCTTGGGCAAACTGCCACTCACTTTGGTGAAATGTCACAGAAGCAATTAGGATGGGAAGTCATCAAAGGAATATGTGGAATCTAAGCATGCTAATAAGCACTGCTGCCTGTGATAGGAAGGCTCACAGGTCTAGATGAAAACCACTGCTGGCATCACTGGCAGAAGCAACCCGAAGACCCCATGGCTTGTCACAGCCTCCGGACAAGAAGCAGCCTTACATGGTCACCGGGTTGTTTCTCCACCTGGATTGACTACCCATCCCGAGTGCATGACAAATCTCAAGGAATGGGAGAGAACTATTCTGTTAGTGAAGAACTTAGTGAGTTACCGAGCGTCTGCTGCCCAAGCCATCTCTTCCTTCACACGCTCTGCATTCCGAATGTGAGAGATGCAGGACCATGTGCTGTTCATTGTACTTCCACACGGGTGGCACTGATGACTGGTATCTGTAGATGTACAATCCGGTCAACAGACTGAAGAGAAGAGATCAATAACTTTGCTTCTTTACCTGAAGTTTGAGCAGCCAAACAATCAATTTGCAATGTTAAACTGGCAATACAATATAGGAGCCTATAAATAAGAGGTCTGAAATGAAAATATATGTCATTGTTCAGTTGTTGTTACATAAGTTATGGATAGCTACTATGTAATGAAAAAGATATGTCGGATTGAAGACAATACAAGAAATAACGAAGAATCCCCAGGCCAGGTGTGATTCAGGGTGTAAAGCTGCTTTAAGGAAGGAGGAAGGACACAACTGTGTTGAACCTGGGGTTTTAGATGCTAAACTTGAAGTCTAGGAACTTCCCCCTCTATGCCAGATAAAGACATATGGTGAAGCGTGGCAAAAGGAGTTTCAGTACATGGCACAGACATTCCATGGAAGGCAGGATTTCAGGACATCTTTGACCATCTTTGGTTAGGTTCAATAGGAAGAACTGGTAGTGAAGGTGCTGAAGTACACATAGTTAAAGCCATCTCAAATCACAGGGATGTTCAGAGGAAGTCAAGAGTGGCCAGAAGTGGAAGGCAGAGGTGGCCTGACAGTCCATGGTCTCAGGACAGCTCAGGAGAGGCCTGGTGATGGTAAGAGTCAGTGACATCTGGCAGGTGATCTGCTCCTTCCTGGCTTCAAGATGGCTGCAAAGTGACTGCAGGAGAGAAAGCACATGTATACAGAATGGAGGCTGGGATACATAGCTTTCTTTCTGCCTTAGTTTAATTCATGGGCCCAACTAAGGAAACAGTGTTTCTCAGTAAAATTTAGTTTAACTGTCTCTTACAGTGGTGAGAGCAGAAACATTATATTTTGAGGTAAAAAGGCATAGAAGCTCTAAAAACAGTTGCTATATATATTATTTTTAAGTATGTAAAGGTACCACTTAATATGAATTAGCAAAAATATAAAGAAAGGCTTTTAAGGAATAAGTGAAAGAAAGCTATTGAGAGAAGAAATAAGGAAAGATAAGGACATAAATGCTAATGGAAATTGATAAAACATCAAGTAAATGAACGAAGACTGATACACGTATTACAGACCTGTTAGAGTGGAATGCTAGTGTATTTGTTAGCTTTTTGCAACTGCGACAGATAAGTAAGAGACAGTGTAAAGGAGACAGACATATTTTGGCTTCCACATTTTCAGAGGTTGGTGGGGCCTAGGGTGAGGAAGAGCACCATGGGAGAAGGGCATGGAGGAGCAAAGATGCTCAAATTATGGTGGCCAGGAAGCGGAGAGAGGAGCAGATGGAAAGAAGTCAGAGCAAGATATACCATTCAGAGACATACCCCAGATGACCTCTCATCTATTGGTCATCAGAGGTTTCAGATTCATCTTATGAAAAATTATCCAAGGGCACAATTATGATGTAACCAAGAATAGCAAAAACTATATCCCCAGGTTTTTATTTACCTTAGAAATTCTTTTGACATAGAGACAAAACAGTCCTAAATGTAGTATGCATCATGATAAAAAAATGTAATACATAGTTGCTGAACAGTCATGATTTCATGATTTTGATTCACTTAGCCCACAAACTTATGAATAAACATGAAGAATGACATTATTCACTTGATATCTAGTACTGACTATATTTAAATGTTTTCAAATAGTATGGAATGAGAAGATTCTAAAAACAAAGGATAAAATTTCACTTCATAGATTTGATTTGAATGCTTTAAAAGGTAAGAAAACGCCAAGTGCTTTTCCCATTTTCACACTGGATTCAACCCGGCTCGGAAAGCTTCCACTCCTGTCTTTAAAATGTGCCTGCCTTTCTTTCTACTTGGAGAGAGCATCTGGTGCTACCTGACTTCTCCTGCTTCACATGCCAGTAGCAAGCACAGCTGTTCACCTATGCTTCTGACAGGTTGGCTATAAACTAGGGGGCCCATGAGCCCTCTTTTGGATTTGGTTTTAGATTCACAGATCTAGATGTTTCTAGGTTCGCAGAGCTAGAGTTTTCTAGATCTGTGGTTTTCTAGATTCACAGATCTCTAGGGAATTACAGACTTGTAACTACTTTTAAAAATAAGATATGGGGGAAAAAACAGAACAAAACACAGATAGAAGAAATGCAGAGAATGCTTGGTAAGAAATGTACGCATTATCCTGCCCATGTAATTGTAACCCCTCTGTACAGTATCTTCACAAATAAAATTAATAATAAAAAAAAAGAAATGCAGAGATGGGCAGGGCCTTAGGGAAGGGGCGTGGAGCTCACCTGTCCAATGGGTGCATCCCTGCCCAGCATTCCCAAACTTTGGAAGGGCTGGGGAACTCACAGTGCCCGCTGGGTGCATCTCTGCCATGCACTTCCATTTGGGTGCAGTGTATTGCCTCCTTCCTTAAAGTTCTAAATCTGCAATTTAAACCATCTAGAACAAAAAAAAATCCGAAAACACTCTGACTTCGCTGTATATAAATATAAATAAGTAAAACTCACCAATCCTCAAGACAATGCAAGTAGAATGAAATAGATCCAGCCATGATGGACCTGCACACAACTTGCAGTTTTACTGGTTGACTGACAGCTGATTTAGAGTGTGCCTGAGAAGTCAACCCATTACAACATTCCTCCATTTCCCTGCCCAAACCTGTGTAGCTCTCTGAGGAAAACACTGTGATGATATTCTATTGGATGGACTTCTTTGTGCCAGACCTGTTTCATCTGGAAGTATGTCCCTGTTTTCTCTGAATTGAGTTGGCTACAAGAAAATTTCTGCATGTGGGGAGACAGGAAGTGATGATGACATCACACTGATGACACAGTGTGACAGGAAGTGATGATGACAGCATACTGATGACATAGTGTGACAGGAAGTGATGATGACATCACACCGACGACACAGTGTGACAGGAAGTGATGATGACATCACACTGATGACATCATAGTGTGACAGGAAGTGATGATGACAGCACACTATGTTACTCTTGGTTTGTTGGTGGGGCAGCATCTAGAGCTCAGCTCCTCCAATCCCCATGGAACTTTCTCGGTGTTTACATTCCTGCAGCTCCCCTCAAATGTGCCATGGTTGCCATAGTTGCCCCCTTAAAACTAAGACTTGTAGTATTTTTACATTTTTGTATTTTTTCCTGCATAGTTTATTATTCTGGCATGACAAGATGCTGGAAATGCAATGTGTATTTCTTATTTTGTCATTCAAGCACTGATTTCAGCTACTTCCCCAATAATCCCTGATTCCATACACACACACACACACACACACACACACACACACACACACACACACATACACACACACGCGGGAAATGTATACATACATGAAATGTATGTATGTACATATATATATGTGTATATAGACAATGTATATATATATGTACATTTTTCTCTAATTTACCATTTGAATTTTCTCAAGGCCCTGTTTCTTATTTCATGCAGTAGGTCATAATAGGAGTTTCTTCATTTATTTTTTAATCTAACCTAGGTTATTTTCATAGAAAATATTTTCCAATAACCATATTACAGTCTCTCTCTCTCTGTCTCTGTCTCACTCTCTCTTTCTCTCTTTGAGACATAAATCCTCCTAGTACATGTGTTTACATTTACATTTTCACATATGGAACTATAAGACATTGGACTGGAGTTAACTTGATTAAGGAAAACTCAGAAACCTACCAGGTATTATATTTGGGTATGTCTGAGAGATTTTTCCAGGGAGAATTCATGTGGGACTCTGAGTGGACCAGATGGATTGCCATTCAAGCGAGAAAGAGAAAAGGCGAGTGTGTCTGTCTGTCCCCCAGGAGCAGGGATGAAGTTTTTTGCTACTTTGCTTGACATCAGGCCATGTTCTTCTTAGACTTAACACCAGTCCCCACATCTCAAGATGCTCAGGCTCTCAGCCTTGGATTGCAACTTACACCACTACTTTCCTAGGCTCTGAGGCACAGAACTGAGCTGCAATATCCTTCTAAGGCACAGCATTACCAGCCTTCTCATTGTGTGGGCCACGGCCCTATCAGATCCTCTCACATATGTGAATATTTACAGCCTGTTCTGTCTCTGGAGAGTTTTTCTAATACAACATGAGTAATGGCTTCAAATATATAATTTAAAAAAGTTTTTAGATGTACCAATAAAATTCATTAAAATTTTACTTTACTTTCAATAACTTTATATGTTAATTTAGTAAATTACTAAATTCTACTTGTTCTCATGTATAGTTCTGTTTTTTCTTCCATCTCAAAGATCCATTTATTCATTTATTTAATTCATACTATTTTAAGAACAGTGAAATTATATTTTTCAAATTGATGAAATATTATAAACATTTAAGATGTATTTGACATAGTGAAGATATAGTATTTTTTCATGGCTGTTGTCAACTATCTTCAAGTGCTTATTTTTCTCCATATAATTTTTCATTTCACATTACCAACATCTGTAGGTTCAGAAAATGAATATAAACTGAAATAATTTGTAAACATTTTAAACCCTGTTAAAACTATTCTATTCAAGTAAGTCTTTTTAGTTTTTTTCCCTTTATAGTATCATCCTCTAGGAAAAAATGTATACCTTTCTTTTGTCAGTGCACAATTATTATTTACTTTGAGATGCTTCATCAAAATTAAATATTTAACAAAAGTCACATACAGGGGAAATTTAAATTACTGTTATGTATTGTACTTGTGGTGGTGTTAAAGTGTTAGGCTCTTTAGAGCATACAAGTTATTAAATTTTTAGAGAATATATTGTAAAAATTAATTAGAAATCACTATTGCAAATATTGCATATAAATCTAGTAGTAGTATATAATGCTGTGAAAATCCATGGATTGTTTTCTCCACTAAACTGCTATTTAGAGGAATGAAATATAAAATGAAATTTATGGTTAGATAACAATTCTTTGAAAAAATGTGTCAATACAACTATTGCCATTGCTAATATTTTCTGCCTACACAGGTGAATAGTGAGTATACAATATGAATGTGTGTCAGAGGTAGTCAGTTGAGGAGAAAGCTCCTTTACAAAGAAACAAATTGAATTAGGCATCCAATTTACCTTAAAGTTAAACCTATTAAACTGTTCAGATGGAAATGTCCCAGTGGACAGAAAGGATCCCTGGTAAATTGCAGTGGTGAATTAGGCACTACAAGAAAATGATCTAATAAACTAGCAATTTACCATATTATTATAAGGTAGCAAGGCAATTCAATAAAAACAATTTTGTTTATATTGCTTCTAACCTAGTTGTATAGTTTCATGGTTATCTTTAAAAAAAAATACTTTCAGTCATGGAACGACAGTTTCATAAATTGAACTTTATACTACTGAAATCATTATCCTAACAAACTTGGTAATGAATATAGTCATAAGGACATCTGCCCAAATACCAAAGTGAATCAAGACATAATTCTCAACTAGTCAGTTTCTAAATCTCTCTATATGTACCCTAATGTTTGAAAATGGATTTTTTTCTGAAATAATTAAAGTACTTTAATCTTTTTTCCTGTACTGCATTTGGATTTTTAAAATGTGATATTGGCTATAAATCTTTTACAAATTTTTCTGTATATGGGAAGGGAATAATTAAATAAGGGAAGATTCTCAAGTTCTAACATTTCTAAACTGATACTAGAGAAAATTTCGAAACTATTAGGGCAAAAGAATCCTTACACTTTTAATTCTACTATTTCATTTGGAAATCAGAGGGTTAAAACTTGCAAAATCTTTCCCAAGTTTATAAAATTGAAATACACAATTCAAATTCTCCTTTTTCAAAATAAAATGATATAAGTGTGGCAAATGATAAGTAGACATGACAGCGATCGATCAATTCACAAAATCTATGGATTTAAAATGATTATACTGTGATGATTTCCTGAAAATGTCTACAGGAAAAAATATATATGCAATGATATAATATCCAACATTGCTTCTTTAGATCACTGATAGAGCAATGCTGCTACAGCATTTACATCACAATGGTGATTCTAGCTGTTAATGAATTGAGAGGGAGGGAAAAAAAGGTATGCGATGCGGATGACTTAGCACCTTTAATTCTAGATAATTTAGAGGTAGAGACCAAGCACTTCAAAGTTTGAAGCCAACCTGAGACCCCATCAAAAAAGTCAGTGGGACTTCTATCTCAACACAGGAGTCAGCCATGGTGGCTCACACCGGTATTACTGCTTAGTGGGAGCCATGGTGGGGAGGATCTCTTGGGACACAGTGTAAAATTCTGGAAAAAATAACTACAGCAAAAAGGGAAGGAGCACAGCTTCAATGGTAGAGGATCTGCCTTGTGTGAGGCCCTGAGTTCAAATCCCATTGCTACCAAAAGTTTTTTTTTTTTAAAAAATTGAAAGGACCAGAATGCCATTATAATGGAAAGGTAAAAATGGCCCTAACTCGTGAAGAATTCGGAGTTGCCAGCAGGGTGCACACAGCATGAGAAAGCTGTACAAACTGAATGAAAACAACAGAGAACTAAGATACCAAAGCAAGCCACAAACCTAAAACCTGGAGACACAAGAAAACTCCGAGGACAAGCTGAGATGTATTTTTCTTAAAGAGAGAAAAACCACTACTGTTCATTCTTGCTATTTTGAGGTGTATGCTACCAAGGAGACAGCTGTAGAAAGAAAACTGTCAGGGCTCTGGATGCAGAGACAAGCACCCTAAAATTACTCAAGTTTACCTATACCACAGGCACAGTAGGTCTGAGCAGCCATTGCTACATTATTGGCACAAAAGTTACCAAAACCTGGATCTTAGTTTACACTGCTCTTTTTCTCAAATTACTGCAGATGCCTGACTCTGGTTTCCCATAATCCCACCCAACTTCTGCCAAAGATATGTCACATTCAATAAATGCAAAATGTTCACTTTATTGCTTCCATTAATCATGTTACTTTTTAACCTTGCCTTTTGGACACAGTTTCCTGTGCAAGAGACAGATTTTTTCACAGAAACAAGGATGAGGAAGCTAAAGATCACGTAGTGACTTTAAAGAAAACTGATTAAAAAGCAGAACAAATTCAGAGCTCAGAATCGCCTCAGCTGTGGATGGCATGTATAGGAATAGGAAACTTTTAGTTTTGTATTTTCTCTTGATATTTTGATTTGGTATCTTTTATTTCACTTGGTGAAAACTGCACTAATACATCTGCAACTAAATCCCTACATAAATATTTTTAGGACACTTAAATATTTAGGGTTTTTTTTATAGTTGTCTTTAAACAGAAATTACAAGGAAGTACCCATTTTAGGTATTTTGTGTCCATGGAGTGATGTTGAAGTACATTCACATGGCTGTGAAGCTATAGCAAACATCCATGTAAACAATATTTTCATCATCTTACATGAAATTTTGTACTTGTTAAACAGTAACCCCTATTTGTGGCTTTTGCTGTTTCCTGACAACCACTATACTCCTTTTTCATTTCTATGAAGTTGAGTGATCTATGAATCTCCAAAAATTAAAATCTTACAATAATTGTCATTTCTGACTAGTCTTTTTTCACTTAACCTAATGTCTTCAAGCTTTATCATTGTTATATCATGTGTTAGAATTTCCTTCCTTTTGATGTTCTGTATGATGTTCTACTGTGTGTAGAAACTACATTTTGTTCATTCATTCTCTGTCAATGGGTATTTGAAATACTTTTACCTTTTGACATTTGTGTAAAATATTATATGCTCACTAGTATACAAATACCTTTTTGAGTTCTGGCTTTTAGTTCTTTTGAGACTGTGTCTAGTATGACAATTTATGGATAATGTGGTAACTCTTCGTTTAATTTTTTGAGCAATTGCCATACTGTTTATCTTGGGTCTGTACCATTTTACACTTCTACAAATAATGTGTGAGATTTTCAGTGTTGTATCTTCATCATTGTTCCTATTTTCTTTTTTCCTCCCTTCCTTCCTTTCTCTTTTTCTTTCTTTCCTTATTTCTGTTCTTTGTTTTCACAGAAGCTACATGTAAATGTCTTATTAGCGACACTGAATATCTTCTTTTGATTATTGGAAATCTGTATTGTTTTCTTTTGAGAATATTTATGTTTTCCATAGTTCTAATTGAGTTTTTGCCCTTTTAATGTAACTTTGATGAACTGCTAGAGACTGATTTTGAATTGGCATGAAATTAAGAAACCTGGCATGTTTATGGGTGTATGTGGGTTCAATCTTAGGGAATACCCGTAATTTGATGTTCATAGCTTCTGAAAGTCTTTCAATTCCTTATGGTCACTCTCAGAACCGTCTCCACAACGAAGGGGTACTTTGCAGAAGATGCTGAGAATTCTTGTCTAAGCCAGGAAGCAAAAGATTTCTTTCCATGGCAGCTCATTCCTACCATTTTATCTCATAGAAGGTAGGGAAAAGAAAGCCAACAGCGATCAGCAATACAAGAGAACGTGTTAGATTGTTAAGAGCCAAGGAAGAGATTGGAGGGTTATGGGAACGTTACAGTAACAGTAGGGGGATGTGAGGGCAGCATCACTGGGAAAAAGGTGTTATGACCCCAGCCCAGAAACAGAAGCTCAGGAAAAGACTAATGATTGAACTGAAATACTGTAGAACATATTCTCCTCTCCATCTCACTTTACTACATCCGTAAGTTACTAGTATGATAATGAGTTACAACTAAAAGGCTTACGAGATACAGCCTCTCAAAGGAAAGATGTTTAGGAAATCTGAAGTTAAGAAGGGAGACAAAAACAAGAATGCTAGGCAGATTTCAAACGATCTTTTCAGCTATGAAAGGTCCATATCCTAACTCTCATATTAACATAAATTCTTATTAACACAAATTCTCGCATGAACTTCTCAGTCTATGATTCACATGCTCATTAATCACAAAAAATTAAAAGCCAAGAAAAAGAAAGGCAGGGGAAAAACTATGATGAGATAAAGTTGATCACCAAAACTAGATTTATTTATAATAGAATTTTTGGTATATGTTATATGTTCAGGTGTTATATGTATGTGTTATATGCATATATGTATATGTTAAAAAAATTGTTCTAACTATGCTAAGGAATAGGTTAATATTAAATGAGAAGAAGAAGAAAGACATTCAAAGAAAGAATCAAAAGGAAATTTGAGATATCAATAAAGCATTGAATAGCAGAAATGAAGTCCTCAATGGACTTCTCAGTAGATTAGAAGTAGCCAGGAAAAGACTCAGAGAGCTTAAAGATTTACCAATGGGAATTTCCATATTGAAATGATAAGACTAGTTTGAATGTGCACAGACAGAAGAATGAATGAGCAAATTGTGACTATTTGAAAATACTTCACAATAGTTAAAGCAATGGAGCTATATCCATACTGCTATTATGTAAATTTTCAAAATGTAGAGTGTAAAAACAAGCATATGTGGAAAATATAATTGCAAAATTTTATTATTTAAATATGAACATCATTAAACTAGATAATTATTAAGATTATATTCAGCTGGGCGCTGGTGGCTCACGCCTGTAATCCTAGCTACTCAGGAGGCTGAGATCTGAAGATCATGGTTCAAAGCCAACCCGGGCAGGAAAGACCGTGAGACTCCTATCTCCAATAAACCACTAGAAAACTGGTAGTGGCACTGTAGCTCAAGTGGTAGAGCATTTGCCTTGAACTGAAGAGCTGAGGGACAGCATCCAAGCCCAGAGTTAAGCCCCACGACCGACAAAAAAAAAAAAAAGATTACATTCAAGATATTACACAAAAACAAGATATATTTTATTAGATTGTAATCCAAAGAATATTCATTAACTTCTATGGTCATCATATAGATATTGATTTTATAAATTGTACTTATGCACTTTACATACTTATTTAAGTAATACAATTTTTAATTAGCAAAACAATCAGTATATATATACTTATCACAGGATTTGATGCAATAGTTTCAATTCATATATAATTTGTCTAAATCCTGCTAGAGAATAATACTTGATAGCAAAATATTTTGAAAACTGTTCATTTTGATTCAAATGAAATTTAGATGTACTCAGTAAGAGATGGAGTTTTTTTTCTCATGCCAGTACAGATTTCCAGGAGCTGTTCTGCACAAATTATCCCCAGCTTTCTTTATTCGAACCCTTGCACTGGCATCTCTAATGACAATATGCTTCCCTTACTTATCAGCTTCTGGCTCCATGCTGAGTCCTAAATAAGCTACTATGTATACAAGCAATTAATATAATTTATGATCGTGGCTTTGAAGCCAACAAACTATTTCCTCCTCACCTCATTAAACTTACAAATGACAGAAATTAAATATGAAGTGATATGTATATGTGGTTATATGGAAGGGGAAATTTTTCTGCTAATTTATAGCCCTTTATAGTCCTAACAGATGCACTAACATTATAGAAGATTAAGGGTTGAAAACACTAATGCCTAAATGCAACCATCTATTAAAATACTTTACTACTATAGAACCACAGCTCCTTCTTTATTCCAAAGTTAACGGTAACAAGAAAATAACATCAGGTTTGTTTTTTTTTTTAAGAAACTGAAAATTTTCCAACTGGAAAAATTTTGAAATCTTTAAAACAATTTAGATATGGTAAAGTTTTTTTTTGCAATCAAACACATCTGATCAATATTAATACATGGGAAATCTATTGAAAAAATTACTAATCACACTTTCAAATTAATCTTAAATTAATTTTGCTGCCAGATAAATTTGGATATGGAATCAGCTCGTATAGATTGAGGCAATCAGTCCATTTTTTAAAATCTGGATTTTCCTTTATTTTTAACAAAATAAGCCATTTCATTCCAATGAAAGCAAAGCAGTCAATCCTCAGAAGAAATTGTCAGTGTGATAAGACAACATGACTGAGCAGGACACGAGAGTCATAGAAGATAAAGACATCACATCTGGTTTATGAACGACAACAAATTGATAGCACAATTGGAGAGAAAACCTTTTCCATCTAGCTTCTTCCCACTGAAGTTGTTCTTGCAAAACATTCCGGTGAACTCATCTTCCCAGAATAAAAGAGCATTTAGCATTCTTCACCTTACTACTCATTTCAACATTTCTAGACTCTGTGGATCATTTCCTTCTTCCCCAAAGAAACTTTTCTTGCTTTCTTGTCTTTTTATCTTCAATGTTGACCACTTCAGAGAAATAGACTAATCCTCCACCCTTTTTGATAGAGGATTCCTGCTGTAATTCTATAGGGAGAAATTCCTTTATTTCTAGCTCACCTCAAACTCCAATGATGAGTTTTACCTATGGTCTGTTTGCCGTCTTCTCATTTGTGTATACCTCATAAGATCACGAAACATTTTACACAACCAGAATATAGCAGAGTTCAAGCTCTTGGAGATTTGTTCATGCTGACTCCTTTAATCACTCCACTGAACCTCTGTGCTCCAAATGTTCCTTGCAATAGATGTGGATAATTGACAGAACCCCTGTAAGCAGTACAGAGCTCATCAGTTTCTACTCTGTTCCCTAGCTGTGATCTCTACTTGGATACATTGTTATTTTCTATACAAGTGGAAGCTTAGATAACAATGATGCTGTCTGTCTCCTCCGGCAAAGAAGCCCACCAAGGTAGCATTTTTGGATTATGGACTTTCAAATGTTGTAGTTTTGAAATCTTATACATAAGAATTTGTCTCAAAAATGTCAAGCTTCTGGGGCTGGGAAGTTGGCTCAGTGGTAGAGCACTTGCCTTGCATGCCTGAGGCCCTGGGTTCGATTCCTCAGCACCACATAAGCAAAAAGAAAAAAGCCAGAAGTGGCGCTGTGGCTCAAGTGGTAGAGTGCTAGCCTTGAGCTGAAGAGCTGAGGGACAGTGCCCAGTCCCAGAGTTCAGGCCCCACAACCGGACCCCCCCCAAAATGTCAAGCTTCTAAATAAAAGTATTTTTGAAATAGAATAAGAAATGAGAAGAAATAAAATGATGTTAAAAAGATGGATGGATCTAGAACAAATCATGTTGGTGGGATACGCCAAACCCAGGGAGACAAATGACACAAGTTTTCTCTCCTATTTGGAAGCTACATCTAGAATACACAGGGCCATGATGAATGACGCAGGACTCTGGCATTCACACACAGTGAGACCAAAGAAGGACACTCTAAGGAGAGGAACAGAAAGGCGCAATGCCTATGTGCATCTGATCAGACACAATAATACTTATTGAAAGGAACTCCAGGAAATGGAAACAAGATTTTTTTTCTGTTTTTCTTTCTTTTTTTTTTTGCTGTTTTTGTTTTGGTTTCTTTTTGTCTTGTTTGTCTCTATGTCTTTGGGAGTATAAGGAGAGGCATACAAATGGAGGGAGAAAGGGTAAACAAAGGCAGCAATGGTACTCACTGGACAGTGTAGAAAATGAACGACTCAACTTGTGGATGAGAATGGGAAGGGAAAACTGGGAGAGAGCAAGGGAAAGGGTGACACTGTCAAAAAGGAAATGTACTCTCTGCCTGACTTATGTAACAGCAACCCCTCCTCTTTTTTTTTTTAGAATTTTCAAATAAAAATAGAACAAGACAAAATAAGAATTTAAAACACGAAATAAAAAGACCTAGAAGAACAAGAAGTTCTCACCAGAAAACACACTGCAGCAGCACCAGTCACTTGTGGTTTCTGTGATACAGACGCTGCTCTGCAGGTGTGAACTCCAAGAGTGGTAACCAATGCTCCTCCTGCCTACCCAGACACTCTTCTTGTATTTTCTATGATGTTTATTGCTTTATTAAAAATACACAAGCATCATAAGGCAAGACGGTTGAAGTGATAAATACACTGAGCACTTTCACACAGAAGCCTCTTTCCATATGCAGAGTAATGATGCCTGGAGGCCTTTCAATATTTGGGGGAATTTTAATAAAGTCGAGGAAACAAAGCTTCTGGCAGGCAGTCATCTGGGAATAAGTGTGGCGTCCACACTCACTGTGTATTGTATTCTTTTTCTTCCTGTTGCCCAAGTTTCACATTTCTCAAATGAGATCAATTATTTGTGCAGGTTGGTCTGCTGATCACAATAGATGACAGACCATAATTCAGTAAAACCCAAAAAGTACCAGATCTCTTATGAAAAACTCTATAGTAGTTTGTTACATTCTCTCCCCGCCTCAATGTGTATGTATCTGTGTATCTGTCTGTCCATCTGTCTATCTGTATATCTCTCTGTCTGTCTACATCTGTATGTACAGATTAGGTTTTTAATTAGCATGATTTGGGAGTTAAACTTCACAAATTTTAATAGATCTAGCCTTGCCCTGGATATAACCTTGAAACATATAAAATCCATCCAGCAGTGATAAAACACCATAAGGCCTTGCTCATTTAATGTGTACACAAATCACCAAGGGAGCCTGTTACAACACAGGCTCCTAGCCAAGAGGTCTCAGCACCTGAGAGACTGCATTTCTCCCAACCTCTCAAGCAAAGTCAATGTGCCCACGAGGTATGTATCATTCCCAGAGAGAAATAGCAGAGAGGAAATCACGTGCTATGGCAACCCTAGGCTCCAAACTCTCCTCACCATTTATGGTTTTAAACATCGTTGTGTTGCTTTTGCATGATTTTGTGTCTGTAAGAACATGTTGCTCACTAGGGAAGGCAGGAGGAGAGCTATAGCTTACTCAATTCCTGCTGATGCTCAGGACCAATTCTCATTCTTCAACAAGAGCACCATGAAAGTCCGAGAAATTGTTATCAGAATGTTATGAAATATTTATTTAAAAAATCCATCAGCTTATCACATTCTCCAGGAAGTGAGAAAGCTTATGTCTCAGAGATTATTTTATTTCATTGCCTTTGACACATGAGTGATCTTTGTCCATAGCACTTTCTACAGCTAGTTTCAGTCCAAGAGAAGGGCTGGGAGCGACATCACTGGGATGATTTGTCTGCACACTGAAATTTGAAAGTAAAAAACAAAGTTTATGAATGATCTGAGATGAAGTTCGAAATACAGGGCTGTCATCAATCCTCACTGGCTCTGGTATTACTTTTCCATAGTGGCCTGTGTCAATTGCTAATGTATTACCTCTCAGCTCCACATCCAAACCTCATTGCTTTGCCTGTGACAAGCAAGCATCTCTTCGGCCCGCTGGCAGGATTGTGAGAGTTGACAGAGAATAGGCTGGCAGAGGGAGCAGCAGGAGCAGATGAAGAAGGGTCTTTTCTTCATGGCCCTGTGGTGCTTTTCCTGGAACAGCAGGTGGCAGTTAACCTCGTGCAACACCTTCCTGTGAACACCTTTCTCAAGAGTCCTATGATAGCTTCCTAAACAATTCTTAGGCCTGAAGTCTACCTTTGTTCAGCTTTCCTATCACCCCTTCTTGCAGCTGTCAAGAATTCTTTCTAGGAAGTATCTCAGTGAGTGGGTAGAGCCACATTGTCTCCAAAAAATGTGGGTGGGATACCCTCTCTCATTTCCTTCTGATCCCCGTGGGTTAATGACTACTTCCAATCTCTTTGTAGTTCTTTGTAGTCCTGGATAACTAATTGTCCCTGTTACTCAATCTGCTGTGCCTTCCACCAGGCTCTAGTTAAGCTGACTGCCTTTAAACACCTGAGGAGACCTCCTACCACGGCTGGACTCACAGTGAACTCTGGAGACTCTCCCCCGAGGCCCATTCCTCACTTCCTGTGTTGTTTCCAGCAATGTCTCAGTGAGACATTTCCTCACTACCCTCTTTGAAATCAGTCACTTCCAATGATTACTATCTCAAATGCCCTAGGCTTTTATATTTCCCCATTTCTTGACAGATTTTCTTTATTATCTAATATATATTTGATGATACTTATTTTTGTCTTCAGTGGCTTTCTTTCCCTTTAGAATAAAATTTCCATGACTAAGATTTCTTGTTCTTTATTTAACCTGTTTGATGGATTATTACATTCCTAGCATTTAACTATTTGCCCAATACATAATAGATGTTCAGCAGATACTTTTCCAAAATTATATTAAGTGAAGTAAGCCAGGCCCAAAGAAACATAGGTCCCATGGTTTCCCTTATTTGCAATATCTAGTATATGTCTGAGTCAAGCAGAAAAGGCCAGATAAGGTGATGTTAGGGAAATGAACCTTAAGATATGTATTCAAATTTTTTTCTTTCATGCGATTGTTTCTAACACATTTATAAGATTATTTCTTTGTTGCTTTGTATATCCCTCCCCCACAGTATAACCCCTGTTTTCACTGTATTTCATGTCGGTATAATTTGTGGAGGGGAAGGGGAAAAACAAATAGTTTAAATAGGGATACAGGTGGACTCATTGCAACAATGAGATGTACAAGTCATTATGTTGAAAATGAACTTTACAACTTTGGTGCGGGGGGGGGCAGGGGGGAGGCTGGTGGGTGGGGAGGATTGGGGGGGGCGGGGGGAGGATGGGAAGGGATGGGAAGGGGAAACAAAGGAGGAGGCTACAATGCTTGATAAGAAATGTACTCATTATCTTGCCCATGTAATCGTAACCCCTCTGTACAATATTTTCACAATAAAAAAAATGCAATGTGAAAAAAAACAAATACTTTTCCAATCACCAAATATATACATCCACCATTTTGAATTCCTTTACTTCACATTATGTTAGTTCCTTTAAACACTATTTTCTTTTCTTTTCTTTTTTCAGAGCTACGGACTCAGCGCCTAGACTTGTGCTTTCCAAGCAAGTGTTCCTCAACCGAGGTGAATCCCCACCTCTGCTCCATTTTCTTAGTAATGTTATTCTACCTGAGTTATGTATTACTATAATTAGTCCATTTTTTTCTTATTTTGTTAAATTTTAGTTTATTTAAAGATGCTGGACAGAGGGGTTACAGTCACATGAGTAAGGCAATGAGTACATTTTTTGTCAAGTATTGGTACCCCTTCCCTTGTTCCCTCACTATCCCTTCCCTCCCCCAGCCAATTTTTGTATTACCAGTTTGTATGACCTTTTGTAAGTATGACAAAGGGAGATGTGTTATAGTCTCCACTACAGACTGATAACATAGTCATTGGAATACTTGTATTGGAGAATGTGTTTTAAAGGGCTTATTTGGAGCATATTATGTAATAATTTTAGTTGAGAGAGCTGAGGAGTACTACATGTAAGAGAAAAGGAAAGGCCATGAAAAGAAACTGAACATGGTCATTTAATTTCCTGAGAAGGAAAGACATATCAGTTTTGATTGTTCTCACCTGTAGAAGTTCATTTGCTACATTTTCTGTTAGGTCTTCTCTTCTTTCTTCTGTGTTACCTGTGAAAATAAGTATGCAAAATAAATGATAGCTTTAAAAAATCTGTTAATTTCTCTTTGGATTCTATATTACCATCCTTTCAAAAACTCTTATGATAGTTGAGGCTATGTAAGAAAAAAAACGTTAAAATTCATGTTATTTTCTCTCTTTCAGGATCCAGTTTCCATGGAAATAAAGACAAAAAATGTGCATAAAGAATGAAAAGCAAAGAATTAATAAGTATAACTGGACATTTTTCAAGAGCCTGCTGGACACTTAGTGAAGCACTTTAATGCATTATGTCATTTGATCCTATTATAAGCATCTTAGAGGAAACTTGAGTCTCAAATAAGAATAAAAAGTTTTCTCAGGTTCACGGAATGTGCCAAGTCTTTGGAGATCTTGAAATAATATGTAGGCTATCCCTTCCAAACTTTTCTTCTTTGCCCAAATAGTTGATCAATTTCTGGATACTGTTAAGAAGATCTCCAAAGCAATCAACAATTTATGAATTTTAAATTCTACTCAATCTACATAAAGTACGATTTCTAAAACTTAAAAGGTACTTAATACCTTAACATGATTCAGGTTGTCCCTATTGACAATTCAAACACATTCAGTGTTAGTTTAAAAATTGGAAAAATATACACCTCTCATTCATTTATAAAGAATTCATTGTTAAAAAAGTTAGCACCATCTCAAATTCTGCAATAATTTCTAATAAATAGATATTTACAGTGGGCCAAAATATTTTAAAATGGAAGCCATTATTTTTTTCCCTAAATCTTTTTGGTGTCCTTTTCATCTATATGAACAAATGAGTTTATTATTTCTAGTCTTTATTTTCTCTCTAACTTTGTCATATTAAACTTTAAAGAAGTCAGTTTGTCAGTATTTTCTGTTGTATCCTATGCACCAAATCTATAGTTGATAAATAAGTGAATGCATAAATAGGCTGACCACAATTGTTTAAATAACAATAGAAATTTGATTTTAATTAGACTAGAGGCAACCAGAAATTAAATAGACACATTATTACCCATTTTTAACATAAACTTAAGGAAAAAAATTACCTTATTTATATTACACTGTAACTAGTATGTCATGGCAGAATAGTTATCCAAGTATAGTTTCTGAGGATTTGGAAAATGTTTAAAGCATCCTAAGTTTCTGTGGACTGGTAGTGTACCTTAGCCATATGGGTTTTTAGAATGAGACACTTCCAATGCTACTCAAATACGTCTTTAACAGTTAAATGTTTTACCACAAATGCATCTCCAAATGTTAGCTTTTCAAACACAGCCTGGTGCAAATGGAAATACTGATTTAGCATGTGGCAACCCTCCTTTTCTCTAATGTAAAATGTCATTTTAGGCTTGGAGCTGATCAAGCATTTTTACTAAGATTCTACCAGGTCACCTTCATATTCTTGAGCAATAAATAGAGACAGCGCCTCCTTTATCCTTTCCCACACACCTGGGACTCCTTCCACATGGAACCCTCAGGCATCACTAGGAGGTGGCCCTGGAATTCTGCTCACCTCTGAGATTGCCAAGTAGTCAGTGGAAAACAGAGTGGGCAGGTAGCTCTGTGCTGGCAAAAAGTAGTTGCTCCTTTTCCACTGTTTAATTGCTCACAAACAAGTCAAATGCTGCCTCAGTTTTTTATTTATGATTTCATTCTGAATGCAGAAAGCATATCCTGCTCTGGATTATATCATGCTTTATTGGAAGCTCCCTCCATGTTTATCTTATTAGAAACTGATCTTGAGGTTATGGGTCATTCTATGGGGTTTACAGGACACATATACACATGCATATTAGTTTATAAATACATATGTATCTGTGAGTGTGCATACAGACCTATACATGTGTATATATATGTATACATCTATGTAGACATATAATAATATATAATATAACATAATATATAATATATAACAATATATAATATATTCATATAATAATATATAATAAAAACTTCACACAGATTTCACAAAGACTGAATTTAGGTTTGAAATTCTAAAGGATGATTATTAATCTGGACATTCTACCATTTGAGCTATAGCTTATCTGTTTTTTTCTTTAGTAATTTTTTAGGTCATTTTTTGCACAATTTGCCTTGGATTGTGGTCTTCCTTATAGATGGGGTTATGGGTACGGTTAACACATTTTCTTTGTTTGCTGAGCTTGAGTGTGAGATCTCAATAACTTCGTGGGGGCTAGGTAACCCTCAAACTGTGATCTCCAGTAGCAGATTATAGGCATAAGCAACTGTACCCAGTCTAGTTTTGATCTTTTACACATGCCCATTATTTAGAAATAACTGGTCTGGAGTAGTGAACTTATCAACAAAGAAAATAGGTTGGTTTTGACAAAAATCTTTTTTGGGGGGGAGCAGTCACTGGGTTCAAACTCAGGGTCTTGCACTCATTAGACTCTACCATTTGAACCATGCCTCCATCCCACAAATCACTTTCAATAACATAAAAATAGTAGCATGGGTTTTTTTTTACACTGTACCTTCACATTTCGTAACATATTCGGAGCTTTCCACAAGCTTGCTATCTCCCAGGGTGTTAGCAAATTGAAGTTCTTTGCTACTCGCCTAGCCCAGTGGGCAGTGCAGCAAAAGGATGTGCTCTCAGAAGTGTAAATCCCTCTGCTCCTGGGGGGTATTGATTATTATAAAGCAGGTCGTTTCCAGGATAAGTTTAAAGCTGTACAATATAATCAATTGACCATTCATACCACTGCTGTGATTGCTTACAAAACTCAGGCAACCACGGTTTTGAAATGAGCCAATGGACCACTGCTTCAACTCAGTGAACACATTTTTGGAAAGTAAGACTATTGGTCATCTTCTCTCTCAATAATTTTTCCTCGCTGAGAGAATGACAAATCCACCCTTCGCTTTTAAGTATGAAAGTGGAAAGGCATCAGTCATTTGCCAGTTAGACCTTATTTCCTGGAATTTCCAATGTGTTATCTTGACTACATCTGTGAATATTTTCTGTATCACTGCACATCCCTTTCCTGGCTAAAGAGTCTTGACATCTTTCACTTCCTAACATTCTTAACTGTTATTCCTTACAGAATATCACTTGGATGCATGAAGGTAGCATGGTTCTTTGAGAAATACCTGTATCTTTTAACCTTTCATAAGGTCACAGGAGAAAGGAGGGAATTAGGAAAGGGACTGTGCTTATCAGGTGTCAGATATTCTATTATAACTTTAACTTTTTAAAAATAGTGAAGTATCTTCTTAGAGAAATGATCTCCAAATTTAAGTGAAAATATCTGTCTGCCCTTTGTCTCCCTGAGCCTGATCTAGTTCACTCAATTTTATTTCCCAGGTCCATCCATTTCTCTGCAAATGACATAACATTATTTTTCCAGGTGGAAAATAAAAGCCCATTGTGAATATATCTATATTTTCTTGATCCACTCTTATTGTTATATGGCTGCCATGTACTAAATCTACTTTCTCTTCTTGGCACTGTCTCTTTAGTTGGCATTTAGGGTGAGTGGCTCCTAGACATTGGGATTGAGGTCTGAAAATCCAGTTTTGAACAAGAGCATGTTAGGCTCATGTGAGGAACCCCCGGGCTGTATCCTAATGCAGCTGATGGCATCATGGTGAGAATACATGCAACAGGAGAAGTCATATGATAGACAGGAGCCCAGAGATCCAGTGGGGGCCAGTCTAGCTCAGTTGTAAGACTCCAACTCATTCTGGGAAAGGGCCTCAATCCAGTCTAGGGAATGTCCTAGTTGCCTTGTACTAAACTCCACATTTCAAAGATTGTTTCATCTCTCAACCTTACTTTTCTCAGGTTTAGGTCCTAGCACATGAAAACTTGGGAGATACGCTTTAAGATATTCAAATCATAATGGAGTCTTCTGAAGCTAATAATTATCTTTTTAGCCCCAGGACTCAAGGCATTGACAGCCTGTCTTCAAATAGAAGAGGATAGGTATTTCCATGTTAAATTATTCCTTTCGCTGTGGCTAGAACATTGTATGTACTCCATTAATACTAATCTGGAAGTTTGGTTTCAGTGTGGTATTTACAACTTACTTAAAACTTGCTTCTGAATAGAGTTCAGAGCGTTGTACTGTATCCTTTTGTGTTTTTAGTTCATAGGCACCACTTTCAAATCACAAGATGCAAATCACAACTTGTAATCTGCTGCACAGCAAATGACTTTTTAAACATTGATTATGTGTAAGCCTTTCAAGAGTTCTCATTTAGCTAAGAACACTGATGTATTCCAGATGTGCAATTTCAAATTTGTGCTTAAAATGAAGGTAAGAAACATATTGTGTGAAAGAATGCATCAAGAATGTTGTTGTGTTCCATCTTGAAGTTCTGGTGATGCATTATCACTTTGAAACAAAAAGAACTAACAACTTTATTATGAAAACAATAGAGCAGATTTCAAATGTGTATGTCAAGCTCCAATCATGAACACATCACACTAAAGTACGTTCTTGGCACATATATCTTTCCTGATGCCCATTTTATAAGTACAATGAATTCTCATTAATTGAAAAATTTGGTGTTTCTTGTACACCTAATATTTACATGTTAGTTTCTTATATAAAAGTATATAAGTAAGCAAAAAAAATCTACTACACAGAGAGCTTTCTCTGAATAGAACTAAATAAGAAAAAAATCAGATAGTCTTACTAATTCTGTTCGCGAATGGCAATAATTCTTTCTCTTATTTCATCTGTTTTCTTTTTCCTATGACTTTGCCATTGCATTCATGCTCAGTTTACATAGATGGCTTGTTTGATCAGAAAAACATTCTGTACCTTACATTGGGACTGTTTTGTTAGGTACCTCAGTTGTAAGTAATTTTCTGTATTTCTTTGTTATTTACTCACAAAATATTTTTATATTATGATAGACTATTTTAAGGTATTTGTCATAAAATACTTTTAGTTATAAAATATTTTCTCTCCTGCCACTGAAAAAAATATATATCTTGTCATTTCTAGCATGTTCTTATCACTCTTGTTGGTTATTCTTTTCTTATTTTAAGTGCGATGTTTCAGGAACTTGTTAATTATATAAAGGAGAGTCTTAGAATCTTCCTAACACTTTTATTCTTTCAGTCTTTATTATTAGGATATTATTTTAATCAGGACTTGTCTCTATTATTATTATCATTTTGATGTTCTAGGAACTAGAAGTCCATGATCTGGTCCCATAGGTTTGTTTCTGGTGAGCCTCCTTTTATGACTGTATGTAGAGCCTTTAGCTGTCTCACATGGTCCCTTCTTTGTGCAAGAGAAGAGGGAGACCCCTAGTGTCAGATCCTGTTCTCAGAACATAGCCCTCTCCTAACAACTTCAGAGTCCTCATTATGTCTTCAAAGACCCCCCATCTGCAAATACACAGAGGGACAGCCCTTCAATATCTGATTTTTCTGGTGAGTCGCACAGTCTTGTCCACGAGAGTGACACATTTGAAACATTGACAATTTAGTTTCAGTTTTCCAAACATCATAAACATTTAATTAAAAAATGAAACCGAGCTGGTTATAATTTTTTATAAAGGAAAATCGAGCTGGTTGCAATTGATATTGGTATTTATTTTTCTTCAGCACTGAAGAACTTCAAAGAGATTCTTACTAACTCCCTTTTGGAATGAAGTTACAGTAGCTGACATTTCACATTTTTAACTGGCAATACCAGCTCTCTTGTAAATCTCTCTTTAAAATTGTTTTTTCAGTAAAACTTTTTCTTTGAGAATTACATAATGCTATTAAAAATGAAATACTATTCCTCTTTCCATTACATCCAATTTCTCTTACCAACAACCTATTTTCACTACTATAGTCCAACATCATAATTGACATTAATACAATCCAGCAGCCACTTAGATTTACACTCTTTCAAATCCACTCATGTGTGTCTGGGTACAGTGTTGTGTGTGTGTGTGTGTGTGTGTGTGTGTGTGTGTTTTCTGGACCTGCTGCTTGAACTTAGTGGGTGCTGTTTCTGAACTTTTGTGCTCAAGGCTAGAGCTCTACCATGTGAGCCAGAGCTCTAGTGCTGGCTTTATGGGGTGTAGCTTATTGGAGATAAGAATCCCATAAACTTTCCTGCCTGGACTGATTTCATTGTATGATCCTCAGCTCTCAGCCTCTGGAGCAGCGAGGATTACGGGCACTAGCCACCAGTGCTCGGCTGTCCTGCACATTTTCATCCTTGTCAAGTTTAAATCCATCAACCTAGTCAAAACATTAAAAAGTCAATCACAAAGAACCCTAATAATAGAATTTAATAATCACACACAGCAACTTTTATTCTTTTGATTGATTCTTAGTCTCTGTATTTTTATTGTTTCAGGAATATTATCGCTTGGCGCTGGTGGCTCATTCTTGCAATCCTAGCTACTCTACTGGCTGAGATGTGAGAGTAGCAGTTTGAAGCCAGCCTGGGGAGACAAATCTGAGGGACTGTTGTGTCTAATTAGTAAGCAGAACTGGGGCTCAAGTGGAGCGAAAAAACTAAGCAAGAGTGTGAGGCCCTGACTTCAAGCCTCACTACTGCTACACACACACACACACACACACACACACACACGCTATACATACACCCACACACCTACACACACCCCCCACACACTATACATACACATACCAAGAATATTATATACACATATAGCTTCTCTTTTGAGAATGACTGTTTTTCACTCAAGATGTTTTACTTGAGATCTATCTAATTGTTGCTGATGTTGTTTTATTCTTCTTTAGGGTTGAAAGTAGCACTTTTAACTATTCTACTCTGTGAAAGACATTTTGGTTATTATAAAGTTTCTATCAACATCTATATACAACAATTTGTGAAAATACAAATGGACAAGAGTACCAAAAGGACTGAGTCATAAAGGTAAGCACATGTTTTATTTTTCAAGGAAAAAGACATAGCCTTGTGTGAGTTATTTCATATTTTCAAATTGCCTCATATGTTAACTTTTATTATTGCTTTTTATCATATTTGTTAGAGTTTTGCTACCTTTAGCTTATGGCTAATTTACATTTTCTTTTTGGCTCTTAGCACTTTTTTCTTCACTTTTTTCTCCATGTCATTATAATGTCAACCATAATTGGGTTTATATTTACTTTTTGCAGTTATGAAAACTCATGTGTATTATAAATGCTGGCCTTTTTCATCTTTCACACTCACCTTAAATTTGTTAGCTGTGTATGTTGGCGTCCTCTCTACCCTCCTGTTGTCCTATTATTTTCGTTACTGAGTTCCCTGTGTTTACCTACTTTTCTCCAAGGACATAGTAAACTCTCTTAAGGTTTGCTTTTCATGATGTGTACAGTTAAAAGGCTCCGAAAGTTTAGAACCAGTCCCTGACACAAATGGAAAAGGCAGCCCAGGACATTGTTATCATTCTGCTTCTTTCAAAATGCTTAGTCATTAAACCCAAAAGGGAAATGAGCAAAAACACCAAGACATAAAAAAAAATGTGGTGCCAAAATGAAAACAAGATATCCCTTCCTTGAAGGTGTTAGATAACTTGATGTAAGTCCTTGGGTTATTGTGCCTTTTCAGTAGAATGTACTCTATTAGCCTATTGGCATAGTGGGGCACATCTATAATCTCAGCTACTTAAGAGACAGAGGTAGAAAGATTGAAGTCTGAGCTTGACATGCCAAAGATGTTGATCCTATATGAAAATAACAACCACACTAAGTAAAAGGAACAATTCCAGGAACATGGTGAGAGCTACAAATTGTGTTTACGAAGCCTCAAAGATCCTGTGTTCAAACTGCAGTAGCTTTGCAAGAGAAAGAAGAAAGAAGGAGAGAGGAGGAGGAGGGGGAAGAGGAGAGGGGCATGGAGGAAGGAGGAGAAGGAGGAGGGGGAGGAAGGAAGGAGAGAAGGAAGGAAGGAAGGAAGCAAGGAGGAACAGGAGGGGGAGGAGGAGGAGGGAGGGAGGGAGGGAAGGGGGGAAGGAAAGAAGCAAAGAAGGAAGGAAAGAAAGGAAGACCTTCAATAATTTTTGTATTTTCATTTTGTTTCCTCCTCTTGGTCAGCCCATCTTTTGATGCAAGTCTTTGGCCATAAATTGCAATAAAGTTTATGTGTTGTCATAGTAAAATCTTTTTACAGTTTATTTACTTTCTTGACATATCTCCTCTTTCAACTTGATCTTTCCTCTTTATGGAATTTGTTTTTCTTGTCCCTGAGTTGGCAAATGATTGAGTCATCTGAGACACTCACATCCTGTTCGAGTGTATCTGAGGGCTAAGATTTGAACCTGGTCATAGTATGATCCACAGGGACTGAAAATTCATGTATGGGCAAATTTATGCTTGTGAGGCACAAATGGATATGTCCATTTAATATAACCCTGTGATTAACGGACTTCCTTTCACCTTCCCTCTTCTCCCCTCCTCTCCTCTTCCCTTCCCTCTCCTTCCTTCTCCTCTCTCTCCTTTTTTTCTCCTTTTCTCTTTCTCTCTCTCTCATTTTCTCTCTCTGTCGCTCTCTCTCTCCCTCTCTCCCTCTCTCTCCCTTTGTTGCTATGGCTCATACTCAGGATGGGCAACCTAGGTAAACATTCTACTTTTGCTGGTGCAGAAGCTTCAGATCCTACCTGCAAAACAAACTAAAAACAACCCAGCTATGTGTGTATGGAGAGGGGGAGGCATGGGTAGGTAGAATGCCAGCCTAGCAAGTGTACGGCCTTGAGTTCAGTTCATAGTGTGGCGAATAAAATGAAAGAAAATTAAGTTAAACAAAAAAAAATAAAACAGGCTTGCAATCGTCTTTGCTCTGGGGGCCTGTTCTCAGAGCTGCATTAGCTTTAAGTACTCCCTTCCTTGGACACTTTGTTTACTTATCTGTTAGATAGCAGAGACTGTAAAACTGCAGTCTTATCTGCCTGTAGCTATGAGTTTGTTGCATTCAGCTATAAGGAACTAGGAAGAATAGAGGAAAACATTTCTTATTGCTTCTGCTCTGAGGATTAGAGCAGCATAGGCAAGAGAAGCAATCACTCCGTACATATTAATGGAAATAGACTCTCCAAGACTCTCCCACAAAGCCCTTGGAAGTATTATTTTTTCTTTTTTATTTATTTTTGGTCAGTCGTGGGGCTTGAACTCTGGGCCTGGGCGCTGTCCCTGAGTTCTTTAGCTCAAGGTAAGTGCTCTACCACTTGAGCCACTTCTGGTTTTCTGGTGGCTCATTGGAGATAAGAGTCTCACAGACTTTCCTGGACGGGCTGTTTTGGAACAGTGATCTTCAGATTTCAGCCTCCTGAGTAGCAAGGATTACAGGCATGAGCCACTGGTGCTCGGCTCTTGGTGTGACAGAGAACTTTCATTAGAACCTGTTGAAATTCAGTGGCCAGACAAGATAAGATCCCAGCTTTGTCATGTTGACTTGTGCTTATTTATCGCAGAAGCATGGTCATATTCAAATTGTACTAGTAGTTTAATATTTCCTAGGAAAAAATATAAATCAATACTTCTGACAGTATTTTAAATGTCATAATAGGTTTCTGTGTGAACAATATTATGCATATATAGATTTCATTTGAATAAACCTGAGCAAAATCAATTCTGGCATCAGAGATGGAGAGGGTTTACAAATAAGCTTCTTCAGAGGAAATGTTTGAGAAAACTCTCCATGCAAACAATTGGGGAGGAGGCTAAGTTCTCAGGACAGGGGAAAACATAACGGTACCTTTATATAAGAGATAACAAACCAAATGAAAATCTAAGGCTAATGGGTAGCAGGAAATAAAACATTACACTATTGAATGTTACTCTGGGATGGAAGAGAGAGCTCAGAAATAAACTCACACATTCAGAACCCATTGATTTTTCAACCAAGGTGCCAAGAACACATAGCTAGGAAAGGACAGTTTCTTCAGTAAATGATATTGGAAAAACATCTAAAAAGAATAAAATTAGACCTTTGTCTCCTACTGTGATGGTTAATTTTAGGTGATCACTTGATTGCCGTTAGGAATACCTAGAAATCGGTAGAGCATGATGATCCTTGAGCCGATGTGACGGTGAGGGAGTTTCCAGGGGAAATCAGCAGAGAACTCTGTGTGAGTTATGTGGAGAAGACCCCAGCCCTCTTTCTGGGTGGGCACCAGTCAATCTGCTGAGCACAAGCCATGTGCCCTCCTGTAATGGATACTAGGATGCACTCTTCCTGTCCTGTGCTTAGACTTTAGAAGACCAGATCGTCCAGTCTTCAGACTCATAGTGACCTCATTGGCTCCTTCTCCTCCAGGCCTTCAGACTTGGACTGAGCAAAGTCCCTGACATCTCAGGAGCTCCCACTGGTCCCGAGTTCATCCTGGGTCTGCCAGTGCCCATAATCCTTGGAGCCAGTTTTCCTGATGAAACATTTCCAATGACTCATCTGTATCTATATCAAAGTATATTTGTATCTAGACCCATATATCCATCCCAAGATCCATCTGCCTTCTCTTTCAATGTTCTATTCATCTATCTTTCTGTTAGTAGCTGCTAGGCAAGTACTTTGAGAGTCTAGCTTCCATACTTAAGTGGAAAGAAGTGCTATCTTTTAAAGTCATGAGTTATCTTCAGTCCTATTCTTTTTTTGTTGTGGTTGTATCAGATATGACCACTCGGGAAAACCATAAGAAACTGGCTTAAAGACATCAGAACCACAACTCCCCTTGTTTTTAGGTGACCTAGGATGAACTTTTCTCGTTGTAGTCTTCTCACAATGCTAAATGCTCAACCCAAGGGCTGCTGTCCACGGTCAGGAAGGAACCCAGCTCTGCATATGAGTAGGTATGTTTCCCCAAGCAAAGCTCCTGGCTTTCTTTGTTCAAGAGGATGCACTTCTTTGAGAATTGCCCCCAGTATGATTCTTGCTCATTTCAACTAATAAAATTCGCTTTGTGCTTTGATCTCCTGGTTATCACCTTTCCCCTCACCAAGGGGCTGCTACAATCCCATGCCAATTTGAAACAGATACTTAGGAGTTACCTTCCTTTTTCTTTTTTGAGATGTACAACCTAATATAAAATAAAATTCTCTCTCTTTTCTTTTGGTTTCTAATATTCAAATGATCGTTCAGGAGGGTGACAGCTTCACATGTCCATGTCAGTGCCCAGGGCTACTTGATGTCCCGCCCCATTCCCTCATTCTGCACCTGCCCCTTCTCCACTCTATCACATGGACACATGGAGATTGTCCTCTGTTTCCTTTTTCGCTCATCCATCCTTCCCCTGCTAATTCTGCCTCCCTCCTTCCCATTCAAACCTGTAAAACAAAATCCTTAAATGACTTACTCTTCAGCGTTTGGTAACGCCTTTCCATAAGAGATAGTCCCCAATTGTGCCAACTCTAAGTTCATTCTTGGCACATTGCCATATAGACGGCAGGGATCTCTTTAATGGCAGAGCATGTTCTGAACCCCTTTCTGCAAAGCTCCTCATTGACTTTGATAGGAATCCGGTTTTCTGTCATTTGAATCGCAATCAAATAGAAAGTGTTCCATTGCATTTGAGTACAACTAGGTTGAGCGGAGTTGTGATGGATTCTAACACTGTTCATTTCAATACCGAGAAATCCTGAAGTTGGCTGTCAGTTTTATTTTAATATTTTCAGACATGGTTGTATCCAAATGCGTTCATATGTATTTCAGTGCTTCTGATTTTCATATATTATAAAATGCACTAAGGAAAGAGAGAAAAGGATAAAACAAATGCTTACAAGGAACTTGGAATGCATGCTATTCATAAATACCATTAATATTTAATTGTGAGTGCGCATGTGCACGTGTGTGTGTGTGTGTGTGCTAGTACTGGACTTGAACTCAAGGTTTTTTTTTTTTTTAAATAAGGGTTTTGTGCTTAGTATTTTCCCTCAAGTAGGTCACTCTACCACTCCCAGGAATATGAGGGGTAAAGAGAGATAATCTCCAAGATTTTGTCTGCCCAAACTGGCCTTGTACTGCCAAACTTAACAATGACTTCTGAAGGTTACGTAGTACCTGGCAGAGACCATTCCATGTGGACAGTGCTGTGAGCCAGGCCTGCGGTCCGTCAGACAAGGTGAAAAGAAGGAAGTTTTCCTCAGTCGCCATGGTACCAGTGCGGCAGAAGATCCCAGTCAGATGCAGACTGAAAAATGCGCATTGCTTTTGACAAGTGTAGCTCAACAAAGAGCAGTTTACGTGGAAACGCAAAGATGAAACTCTTGCACCATAATGAAATAACCCAAGAATATAGAGTATGCTTTTCATATTCGAAGTGAGAAGAAAGCAGAGAGTATGGTGGATACAGGCAGGGTCATGGAAGAAAGAAAGTTGTTTGGGCTGATAGGTATGCACCACCATGCCAGGATAGTTTCTTTGGATGGGGGCTTATGAACATTTTGCCTGGACTGCCTCCAAGTGCATTCTTTCTGATCATTCTTCCTGAGTTGCTAGGACTACTGGTCTGAATCACCTTTTAAACTAGCTTTCTAAATGGAAAGCAGCAGACTTCAACATAATACTCATATGGAAATTCATAACAGCCATATCTGTGTAAAAGATTCATGATTATAAAATATCATGCACAGAACTTGTTTATTTAAAACTAAGATAATAGTTAATTGAAATGGAATAATTTTGATTTTCTTTTCATTGATGAAGTGTTAGTCCAGATTATCTGGTCCAGTCCTTAAAACATGTTCTTATTTCTGTGGGATTTATTTGAAATCAATGCCACAGATGAATGGAAGCTAAAATAGAAAATATCAGTAAAACTGTTAATAGAAAAACTGTGGGTATGTTTTGATAAATGAAATTTTTACTAAGCTCTAGTGATCCATAGCCTTGTGAGATGACTATTGTATTTTTAGGAAGATCTAGAAGAATGGTGCTCAGAGACTTTAAATAAAAGAAGTTCTAAAGAAAGGGCAGTGACACCAATCCTGACGTCATCCACACGTGCTACGTAAATACATTAAAATACCACATTATATGCCATCCACATGTGCAGTTAGTACCATTAGTAAAAATAGCTTTGCTAATGCTTTTTTTTAGGCTTCTTTTTTATTATTTTATTTTTTTATTATTATTTTATTTTATTTGTGAACATACTGTACAGAGGGGTTACAATTACATGGGCAGGATAATGCGTACATTTCTTACCAGAGCTTTGCTAATTCTCTGTGTAAGACAGCTAACTTACCCTGGCCTTTCTCTGTTTCTTAGTGATAGCATTTACAGACTTCTCTTGGAAAACCAACTTTTCTTTATGCCTTTCAAAGGATTTCAGATGATGACATACATTATTACAATCGTGGAAAGAAATGCCTGCCTCCAATGTGATAATCTCGCGGACAAAAGGCCAATGTAAAAATATTAGATTGAGGAGTTCATTGCAAGCAGCTCATGAAATAGATTGCAGAGTAGAAGAAATGAGCTAGGTATTAATTAAACCAGTCATGTTTTTATGTTTCTGTGTATTAGAAAATGTTGACTTTGGGGACAGACAGTGTGGAGTATCTCAAAGCAAGAAGAATATAATGATGGAAAAAGCAATGTTGCTTTCATTAAACTCTGACTTGAGAAAGGACTCATTATTCTTTCTCATACAGAGAATACCTGGAACCGCTGAGATCTGTCAGATCTCCTGGGGGAAATGAATGTGCTGTAGAAACTAAACCTACTGTAATTAAAGTGAACAGGAGGACTTAGTCATTGCAAAGGGCGACTTTAATGCTAAGAAAGGAATATCTCAAAACTGAAATTGGCACGGATGAATGGAATCCCCCACTAGCACTGCTGCTTCTGTTGAAGTAAGATTTTTAAGGCAAATTAGTATGGCTGCCCAGTGATCCTCACATAGCTGGCCAGGCACTTTTAACCGGGAAGCTGGGAGGACCGGATCTGAATGGTCAGGAGGTACTGTGCTATTTGAGAAAGCTGCCCAGGAGAGCAGTAGGATCTTACGTGAGAATGGCAGTGTGTCTTTCACAGAGGAACAAAGCAGTTTTCTCTAACTGAGTTTTCCTATATTGATTGAACCATTTAATGCGAGCAGACATCCTTGCATTGTGATTGGCTTTGCTTCCCCTCTCTTCCAATAGGCATTTGATCATGTCTCCCCATTTTACTGTGTTCCCTCCAGTTTTTCCCCTTCTGTTTTTTTCTTGGGAATTTTCTTTTCACTCGCTCTTTATTATTTTTTACATGTGTGATCCCCACTTCTTCAACTAGACTCTCCTATATGTCTTTGTAGTATCTGAATATTTAATTCTAATGTTTACTTAGTTTTCCTAATTGCTCCTGTTACTCTGAATCTGCCAATTAAATGGACTGATTTCTCCATCTTTCCAGCTCCCCCTGGGTAATAATTTTTTCCCTTTGCTTCCAGCCACAGTGCAGAATTCTTCAGGATCCATCTCAATTGCAGAAAGTTGGGCTTTGAGGTCGATAAGATCTGTTATTTACCTTATTTTGAAAAATAATTATGGTGATCGCTTCAATCAGATTTTAGTCCTTCTTCCTCCTAAATAATTCATGTGCTTTTCTCTTCTTTCAGCAGACTTTTCAGGCTGAAAAGATTCTCATATCCTTATCTCTTTCCAGTCTTTCAACCTGGCTTCAGTGATAGTCAGAATACTCTAGGTTTCTTTATTCTCTTCTTCACTGCACACACATATTAAATATGTTGTTATATTCAAAGCAAGTCTGTAATTGCTTCATATATTAGCTGTCTCACCATTGGATATTTACCTCTCCCATAAAATTATTCCTGATGTTATTTTCTCATAACAGGAAGCTATTTAAGCATCAAGAAATGAACCAACTCCCTCATGCTTGTCTCTCTATTGTCTGCCTGGAATTCTTGGTCTGACCATTTTTTTACTTGAAACCTCTTTTGGCCTTTATGTTTCAAGTGATTTTATTTTTCTCAATGAGGTATTTCTGTAGATTTTTAGTATTTTCATACTTGGTGTCCTAAGTGGCCTCTGTACAATGGATGTCACCAGATGAATTCAGATGTGATTTGAACATAATAAAGAGCAATACTGCAAACATTCTTCTCCAAAGGGAATGAACTTCCCTGACAGAATTGCCTGTAAATATATATCAGATATTTATGATAATCCTAAAGAATATTGAGATTTGAGGTTACACTTTTGTATGATTTTATTATGTTATTTAGTATTATTTTCTTCTTACTGTTATTAATCAGCCTATTCTGCTATGCATATACACATACTGACATATATAGACATATATATATATATATATAGAGAGAGAGAGAGAGAGAGAGAGAAAATCTTAGCAAGTTTATTGTCATTCTAAAGCATGTTCAAAGTGATATTGACCTTGGGTTTAAAATAAATCTATGAGCTGGTTGAGTTCTCTCTGTACATGGGTATTTTGATCAGCAACATTGTCAGCATCTGAAGTGTATTCAAAGTGAACCATTTCATTCACGTCTGGTAAACAGTTCCAAAGATCTGAAAAGCTTTTGAATGGACATAAAGAAAAGTTGGTTTTCTAAGAGAAGGTTGTAAAAGCTATCACTGAGAACCTGAGAAGGGCTAAGAAAAATTAGCTGTGTTCACGAGGAAACTGGTTTTCCAACAGCTGATGCTTGATCTCTGACAAGGTTGAGTCTGAGATGATCCACTGCCTAGATGAATAGCATAGAAATCAAGAGGGAGGCTTCATGGGGCTGGGAAGGTGGCTCAGTGGTAGAGTGCTTGCCTTGTATGCATGAGGCCCTGGGTTCGATTCCTCGGTACCACATAAGCAAAAAAAATTGAAAGTGATGCTGTGGCTCAAATGGTAGAATGCTAGCCTTGAGCTGAAGAGCTGAGGGACAGCGCCCAGGCCCAGAGTTCTGGCCCCACGACTGGAAGGCTTTGTGTCCTTCCTGTCTTCCCTCATTCTGTGAGCCCTCACACAGATGTGAATAATGAAAAGGCATTTGTAAACACGGATCAGCATACATGAATTCGTCTCCCAGATCTACTATTTATCCTTTCTGTGACCTTGACCGCATTAATGACACTTAATTGCCTTGGTTTTCTTCATCTCCCAAAAGGAGACATTTGTCCTTTCTCTACAGAGTGGTTGTAAGGAACACATGAAATAAAATGGCTGCAGAATACTTTGCAAACTCCAATGGGCTGCACAAATGAAAGAGCTCATCAGCTGTACGCCACCACCTCCTCTCAGCCTTCCCGCTCCTGTGTCCCCTACGCTCCATTAACAAAAAGTGGTCACCCTTCCATGATTTGAGGGCTGGGTGTGTGAGTCATTTCTGCCCACCCCTCTCCTTTCTTCCCATCACCTCTTTCAATTAGGCCTGCACAGTGTCTACCAAGTTATTTCCTTCTCACTTCCTTCCTTGTTCCCCGGCCCACAAATTTATTTGCAGGCCTCATTATTCCTCTAACAGAGTGATGGCTGGTTGATCTTCCTTACGCTGGGTTTTCTTCATTTACTTTATGGCCCAAAGTAAGGTGGAATTGGTTGTCTTCTGTAAATAGACATTTCTATCAGACCATACCTGCACTCCTCAGATTGGCAGGTGAAGTCCTCTCCAGAGTCACCTTTGCCAGAAATTCCTGTCCCATAGATGGGCAGGGAAGTTCCCACAGCTTTTCTCTTACCTTCTAACAGCAGACCAGCAGCAGTCCAGCCTCTTTCTGTGTCAACTCAGACTTTCAGTCACTGCGCATGCCTGGCTCCTCCGCTGCGTACGAGTGTCTAACAGATCTCCCAAGCCCTACTGCAGATCCTCTGGTCTTCTAGCTCTCTAGCCTTCACAGATTTCCCCCGTTTCTATATTCCCTTGCATTCTCTAATTCATTATTTGTAGATATATAAACTTTTATCCTCCAAATCAGCACCTTGATATTGCTAAAGAGAAGGAAAGAAAGAAAGAGGAAGGAAGGAAGCAGGGAGGGAAGGAAGGAAGGAAACTATTTATTACAACATGCATTTTTGAAGGCCAGCCGTCAGGAGCCGTGCAGGCAGACGCTTGTAACTGAGGTTTGTCTGAGGTTGCAAGGCGGTGTTGTGAGGACTGTAGTGACTCAGGTGTAACTGAGGCCAAAGACAGTGCCTCCCATTTCACTTCCGTGCTCCACTCCTGGGCCTGCAGATGTGTCTCCAGAGCAAGTCATTCCTGGGTCAGACAAAACAAGCCATCAACATGAAAGCCACACTGTTGAAACAGACAGGTCATCACTTTTTTTGTTCAACTCCTGGTCATACAGGCCAACCTTAATGTGCTATAGGAAGGGGTTTTCTACAGGGTGTAGACACTCAGGGTTCATAGCCTTTGAGATGTTGGATACTACCTAGGACTTGGTTGCTAGGGTAGTAATTATCGTAGGGAAGCCCTTGCCTTCTTTGCTTAGACAACAACCAATCAGGAGCACATGGTAGGAAAAATGTTCATCTGTTTATTTGTATATTATTTGTATTCAAAAACTGCACTCATTTTTTGGCTCTTTATTTCCTTTCTTCCTCCTTTTATACAAGTTACTCCAACCCTAAAATCAAGACAAAACATTTTCCCAATAACCTAAATTTCTAATGAGCATTAAAGTAGACAAGACCCTAAAATAATAATTGTGCACAGCAAATCAGAGAATTACTACTGTTTTCTCTTTCGAGCTTAGGAAAATAGTAATTCTCTGATTTGCTATGCACAAAATGAAATTACATTGTTGTTAGCCCAATGAGCTCCCTTCCCACAGCTTAGCATGCTCCTTTGCTAGGCCACATTAGGCCCATTTAGTAAAGGCAGTAAGTAATCAGCCTCCAACCCCCTTTACCTTGAGATGGTACTCCTCTGGGGTAGCCACTATCAGATAAGGCAGTATGATCCCCTTAGAGTAACCTTCAGGTCTGGGCAGCTGCAGGACCTTTATCTACTACTTGGGCAGCAGCCATAAATCCTAGTCTGCCATGAGGAAGCCCCTGGCCCTCACGTCCACAGCAAGGTCTCCTTCTATCCCCTTCTAACCCCTCCTAGCCTCAGTAGATTATATAGGTCACCTCTGGCAATAGCTGGCACTTCCTCTCTTTTGGGTGAAGGGGTCATGCTGGTCCCTTTACTGGCAATGAACCTTTTCTTTGATCTTTGTACCTGGATGTCACCGTGGTTTTCTGGCAGTCTAACATACTCTAACGGTTGTGTTTCTTGGTCAGGGGATATTGTTCCTGGCCATTCCAATGATTGCAATTAGTGAAAGAGTATTAGAATTTATTGTGGAACTTTATAAAATGATTCTTTTAGGATCTTGCTTCTAGGAGTTCTGACTTGATTAGTTTTGGTAGAATTTGGAATCGAGCTTTTTAACTAGATTACCTTAATGCATAGAAGAAGTTTCCTTAGATGAAAGAAGAAACATTTATTTGCCCCCGTGAAAGAAATCTACTTTAGATGGTTCCAGCTTCTAGATTGCAAAAGCAGCAACTGATCCTCTTAAAACAGGATGCAGCCGAGTCAGTTCAGTAGCATGGATGAAAAATGAAAATATGGACAGGAGAAAAATGAGACCATCTTCTCCCACTTATAAAGAAAGACTCAAGGGAGACCTCAAAGTACCTTGGTGGAAGGAAGTTTGAACTTTTCTTTGTATTTTCATACATATTGTCTATTTTAATGCTCATTTCAGTTATCAGGGAAATGTTTTGTCTTGATCTTAGGATTGGAGTCACTTGTATAAAAGGAGGAAGGCCATTTCTATATATCTGATTCTAATTACTAAAATAAATAGATCTTGTATTCAGATTTATACATCTGGATGGATAGCTCTGTTTTTCTGTGACTGCTGAATTGCAGTAGTCAGTCTATCAATATGTAATGTAGTGTGTCAAGTGTTTGATGCAGAGGGAGAGCGAGACTGAATTCCAACAGATATCTGTAACGTCAACCACGCAAATGGCGTGGACTCAAGGTATCCTCAGGACCTAGCCATTTCCCTTCTTGTTTCCAGGAACCGTCTTTAAGACCAAGCTTACTCTGTGCTTGGACCAAATAAACATATTTTCAATTATGTCTTTTGGAAAACCAAGCTGACTTTGAATTAGTTGAGGGAAGAAAAGAAAAGATTTCTTATAATCCTGTTTAATAATTCTATTTTTTTTTAGATTCCAGAAAAAGCTCTCTCTTACCATTAAAATATGATAAAAAATCTGGCATATTTACTTTTTTTGTTTTTATCTGCTAATAATTGTATAATCGACAGTTAACTAGAAATAGGAAGCACTTCAAACTTCTAGTTTTAAAAAACATAAACCTTTTAGAAAGGATGACCTTAATATCAAATGGCAATCTGTGACCCAGTATAAATTTCTCTATTCATTAAAATGTTAAGGCTTGACACATCATAAAGATGAAAGCCAAGTTCCTTTTCATTACCAATAGTCTCCTGTTGAGTGTTTGGAAACTTATATTCCCATCAACTCATTTGATCTTTTCAAATTAAATTACAAGAGAGAGAAGTTCAAAATGAATTTTACTATAAGTAATTCTCTTTCTCACCTTCTTAAATGAATTACAACAATTTCTTCTATTTTTAAGTGATAGTTTCAGATAATGATCTTCTGTTTTAGATGTCAGTTATACAAAATTGCATTGGATTAATATTGAGACAAGATTTGAAGTGTACCAAATTTGCTCTAATCAACTGGGAAAATGGCTCAAAAATATTATGCATCTTTGCCTATATTTATGGATGTGAGTATCCAGTTTCATCCTATTGTTTTTGTTTTACCATGAGAAAGGATTGCTTAGAATGTCCTGTAAATTGAAAGACTCTGACTTCATTGAATAAATGCATGTACAATACTGTCTATTGCATTTCAGCCCATAGGCAATAAGAATTCACTAAGATCATCAGACATAAAGTTTGAGGACTGGAGTACCCAGAGCTTTCATCAAACTATTTATATTGGATGCTCTTTCAATTTTTGACCAGAGATAATTATAGTTGGGTTGACTCTTCCACTCTGTTAACTTAAAGGAATCCTTCTCTTCATGTCAAACTTCTTCCATATAGAAGTATAAATTTGCACAATGCCCCAATGAAGATTACATACACAAAAATGTTTTTAAAAGGTTTATTCATTCCACTGACTGAAATATTATTAATCCACTAGTAAGGGCTGATCTGAAGATGAGAGAACATTGTACCTATTTCAAATATATAGGATTGTTTGTAAAATTACAGGTGATTGGAAAGAGTTTCAGAAAGGGTTGTCAGAACATCTTACAATGTGCTACTCAGAGAAAGACACAATGAGCCAGGTCATTCCAAAACACTTTCAGTGAGATCCCAGGATAAACTTTCAGCCACCAGAATTATGACATCTCCTTGATAAGAAAAGAGGCCCCAAAGTGCCCTATGGTCTCGCTCCTTCAAAGCCAGACACAGGCACGGTGTCGGCAGTTTCTATTTTTATTTTTTGAGGGAGTTTAGGAGCAATTTCTTTCTTTTTCTTTTTTTAGTTTTACTGCCTCTCGTGCATAAGAAAATAACCTAGAAAGATGTTTGAACACAAGAACAGTTGACTGGCTGGTCACTGGTGGCTCACACCTGAAATCCTAGCTATTTAAGAGGCTGAGATCTGAGGATCATGGTTCGAAGCCAGTCCAGGCAGAAAAGTTCCCATGAGATTCTTATCTCTAATTAACCACTCAAAAACAAGAAGTGGAGCTGTGGCTCAAATTGATAGAGCTCTAACCTTGAGAAAAAATGCATAGGGACAGTGCCCAGGACCTGAGTTCAAGCCCTAGGATCAACAACAACAACAAAAAAGCAGTAGACTGATCTGTAACACACATCACATTAAAACCGGACACAGCCTGAAATGGAGCTGTGGCTAAAGCAAGAGAATGCTAGCCCTGAGTAAGAAAACTAAGGGACAAAGCCCAAAACCTGAGTTCAAGCTCCAAGACTGGCACAAAAATAATAATTAAAAAAACTGAAATATGCCTTATTAATAATGTATACTTAAAACAATTCCAAAGCAATGATGAAACACTTAAATTTGATTAGGAAAAATACAAAACATGGATTCATTTTTAATTTGACAGAAGATTTTGTTCATACAACTGTATTTCCAACACTTTTAATAAACAATTGTGTATTTCTGGATAAGCTGCGTCATTAACTTTCCATTCCCACTAATGGGATTGTGCACACATGCTGTCAAAACTATGGCCCTTTTTTTTCTGCAGGAATTGCTTTTTTTCTCAGATAAACGTGCATTCATTTTAAATAGTGGTAGTTAATATAGATTATTGCATGCATATGAGAATCTTAATGTTTCTTTCTCTTACTGCAACTTTGCAATTTAGCAATGTGTCTTAGTGATAGTTCTTGAGAGGATCTCGAATAACAATTATTTGTCATGACTTCTAAATGAGCTTGCATTTTGGAAACAAACAATTCAGTGTCTCATCAGGATTAAAATCTGGTATGAAATCTTCCTCATGGAAAAACAGTATCACATTAGAATGCAAAAATCCATTTGGAAACTCACTCAGGAGCAATTGAATGATTAGATGATAGAGATTGTTGGCTCTGAATGCAAAATTGTGCTTCTGTGTTTATTGTTATGTGTATGGATTTTTACTAAAGCTGACTATTGTCATTATTTATGTAACACAATGCTAGTGAAGCTTCCTATGACTTCCTCTGAGTGAATTTGACTGGACAGCAATCTCTTCTGGCTCTCCATGTAGAGACATGAGCAGTTAAAAAAGGAAAATTAACAGAATCTGTAATGTTTTATGAATTACAGCAATTAATAAGTCATGGAGAATATACACATGTGCATATATTTGTCTTTTTCTATGTGTGCATGAGCATAGTAATGGTGGGAGCTATTAAATACTTTGTTCAATCAGCATCATTTGGGAGTGGGGTTACTTAAAAATGATGGTTCTAAAATTCTATCCTCAGTCCTGTAACCTGGAAGTTGGCATTTGTTGTGATCTCAGGGCACTGATTTGAATTGAATATTGAATATTATTCTGATTCCTGGGAAACTCACTATGTGTCGCCGGACATAAATGCAGTTGACATCCAGTGGCACTGTCGCTCTTACCACCCATGCTGTCCTCTTAAGTCACTGTCTCATCCTGTCATGCTGGCTTTAATAACTGCAACATTAGCTAATGCTCAGTACTGTAGTCATAATAAAGTTCCAAAGTCATCAGTACAGTTTTAAGTGAGAAGTAGAAAGGGTATAATCAAGATATTTTAAGTTTCTATTTATATACTTGAAGTCAAGAGATCACATTTTCTTATGTTCTGTAATTGCTTTTCATTAGGTTTGAACTAGAAAAATAGCAGTCATTGCAAGGATGAGATAAATCAGTGTCAAAAATTACAAATAGAAAGAAAGCTCTCCTTATTTAGGTAAATACTTACCTAACCTTTTCATCAAGAAAGGTTTTAGGTAGAATATAAAAAACTGTGTAAGCCTGTGTCTCTGCTCCCTTGGAACAATTATAATTCCTGGACACACTACGAATACTGATTGATTGGTTTTTAAATTGATATAGAATACAGTGCCCCCCCAAAAAAATTGTGAGCCTGCAGCATCAGCTACCAATGGCCATCGCAAATAGTATGTGGATGGCAATGACTAGTATTATATGTTATTATATAGTATTATATGTTAATGTGTTCTTTAAGTGGATTAAGAGCTGGAAGTGAGTCCATGATTGTAAGTCAGACACTTAGAAAGAGAAAGAGGCTCGATTCCTAGGGCCAAAAACGTCATGTGAACTGCATGGAAATATTGAATGTTTTTGATTGAACCTTTCTAGAGAGTAACCATTCATTTAACAGTTGGTTTCTTACCACTGGCCTAGAAGAAACTTTCCCCAATAGAATTTCTGCAGCTTTTTGTAATGTACCCTTTTTATCAAAATTTCATTAGTAATAGGCATAGATGCTGAGTCGAGGGAAGGTTTCTCCTATGGAAATTAGAGAATAAGGGTTGATGGATGACAGCATGTCAGATGTATGATATTAAAAATGCCAGTGATACATCACAGAAAGCACTTCACCATGCTCCTGACAGCTTGTTTTGGAACATCATTTTTAAAACACTTCAGCCTTAGGTGAAAACCGCATCATCATTTCAGTGTGGCTGTGTTACCATGTATAGAGTTAAGAGTACTTACACACCTATGTCTGTACCCATGCTTTGACTTTTACCTGTGAGTTTCTTCAGACCACAATTACAACCCCCTCAGCTTAATTTCCCCTCCCACCCCAGAGGTTGTGGGGTTTGAACTCAGGGCTTAGACTGTCCTTGAGTCTTTTTTTGCTCAAGGCTAGCACTCTACCACTTGAGCCATAGCTCCACTTCTTGTTTTCTACTTGTTAATTGGAGATTAGAGTCTCACAGACTTTCCCGCCCTGGCTAGTGTTGTACCACAATCCTTAGATCTCAGCTTCCTGAGTAGCTAGGATTGTAGGTGTGTGCCCCCACCAGCTGCCTGGCTTCAGTTTCATTCCAATGTGTAATAACACCCATTGCAACTTGGCTGTAGTATTTAAAGTGATCTGTGAGAACGAAGAAGAGTCAATCACAGAAAGTTAGTACAAGACTAGATAGTCCTTTCCTTTCCAAATTCTGGTCCAAAGACTGTCTAACCAGTGGTGTATGGAGCACAAGGTAGCTTCTTTACAGCCGGAGGCACTTGGCCTCTCTGAAAGTCCTGAACACAGGTGGCAAATAGAGAGAGCAGGCTGACTCAAGGGGCAGTCGGGGTGTACAGCCTGAGAGCTTGTCAATAGCCAGAGCCACTGGCTTCGTGCACCACACCAGGCCTGTGTTTTAAAAGTACCTCAGATCATTCAGGTTCCAGTGAAAGTGTGTGGCCTATGTTCCAACATAGTTGCTGTGTTTCAAGTTCAAAACTTTCAGGGGATCTAAGATTTCAGAACCAAGCACACTGTCCAACTGGGACTGTTCTGACTTTGAAGATGAGGAAGGACATCAAATGAGATCAGATTTCATTGATCTGTTGAACTCAGAACAGAAGAGGATTAAAATAAACATAACTGGGAGGAGGAGTGTGTGTGTGTGTGTGTGTGTGTGTGTGTGTGTGTGTGTGTGTTTGCATGCTTGGGTTGCTAGTCTTTGAAAACCTCACAGAATTCTGAAGTTGGTTCACAGACTTAGAAAACAGGCATTCCTGGGTGAATGGACAGAAGTTTAGCCAAGTTTTGAAGAAGAATAGGCCGCAGAAACAATGAGTGCGAAATCAAGCTAGAACTAGTAGAAAATCACATGAGAACATAATTTAAGATTGCTAAGTAAAACAAGCTGTACCTTGAGTCACCAGGCCTAAGAAAGCATAGAAGAAACTCACCACAGTGTGGGCAGAGTTATGCTGAACAAATAAGATTAGCGCCAAGAATACTACGGAAGACTGGCCCTGTTCCAAATGCGTATGTACAGACAGTAAATACTAGGTTGGCATAGCAGGAGGGGATAAGCTATTGTGTGAAATACCAGGCAATCTTTCTTTTTTACAAATATTTATTTGCCTGCCAAACACTCCATCATTTCTCTGCTTCTTAAATCTCTTCTTGTGAACTGAAATATTTCATTTCAGTTGGATAGATTTTTTTCCTTTCTTATTTGCTTATGTTGAAGAAATAGAACCTATTATGCACATATAGACAAAAAATTAGCTGTTTGATGAACTGAAAAAATTCTCCTAAAAATTTCAGAACTAGAGCCATACCATATACATACATATATATACATATATATATATATATACACACACATGCATGCAATATAGACATATATATATATACATATAACAGATATGTATTCATTTCTGGGATAAGAGGGAAAGGCAAGCTAGGAAAGTCCATACCCAGAGGCTCATGCACTATGAAACAGTACGGATGGGGCTCATGTGTCCAGAGGATGATATAATTTCTGTCCTTTAGTCTATATATTAGAGCAAATGTGAATGCATTTCCTCATTCCATGAGGAAAGAGGAAGTGACTACAAATAATGCACACTCCTTGTCACTCAATAATTGAATGGGGAGGGGGCGGGGCAACCGGAGTGTGAGGTCACCAGAAAGGGGGCGTGGCTATGAGCATGGCTACCCAGGAGCATTTGCAGCTGCGACACTAGAACAATGAAACCTTTTGAAATAAGATTTTTAAGAAGAGATAGGAGGGGGAGCAGCAGAGGGGATGAACTTGATAGGATGAGATCCCCTGTGTACAACTAGGGGATGGGACTAGAATTATTAATTTAAAAGAACAAAGAAAGAAAACTGAAGTCGAAGCCTGTTCGGGTAGTAAATAGGGTAGAACGATCAACACTGAGTGTTGAGAGACAGGAGTGATTGACCATTTTTTTCTTGATAGGAACCGCGTGTTTGACAAGCAACGAGGAAGACTTTCGGGATCTGGGATCTATTTTTCTCATAATAAATAAGTAAATAAAAAGATTGTCACGGTTTGACCCTCCCTCCCCGTCTCTCTCCCACCCCCTCCCTCTTCGAAGATAAGGGTAAGAGAAAGGTCATTCTGATCATCAACAGAAATCGCCCCACAAGCCTTTCCTGTGGTGGCTCATTTGATTGATTTTTATTTATCCTTTTTAATGCTCCAGAGATAATGAGCCGTCATGGACATCTGCAGGAAAGCTTTGCCCTGAGCTCATGTGTGGCTAAGGCTGCTAGCATGAACCGACGAGTCACAACTATACAGGAAAACGATGGCCAAGTAGCCAGCTAGAGAAAAGGTTCACTTTATTTCATCCAAGATGTGAGACAGGGCTGTAGCTCTTCCCTGGGGATCGATTTCTCTAAGCCGAGTTCAGCTCAGTCAAGGAGATTATCTCTCCTGTCAGATAAAGAACCTGCCTGCTCAGACCCATGCTGGGGAAGAAAGACACTCCTGTGCTGCCCAAGGCTTCCACATGCACCTGGGTAATGATTGTGCTCTTCCCACCAGGGAGACGGTTCTGAGATTCTGAAGGAGAGGATTGGATCAGAGCCTCAGATGACAATTTCATGAAAGACTTCTTAGCTATGGATAGATGCCTTCTCCAAATGGGTAGGAAGGGCCACAAAAGGATAATTAATTGCTATTTAAAAAATTATGATAAGCCACCGAAACTACTTGATTTTAAAACAAAAATCGCATGAAAATATTGTAATGTCAAAATCCTGGCTGAGCAACAGTATTTATTCCTTGCCTATTAGACACAGCCCAATGTTACTTTGTTCTTCTGAAAAGCCTGAGGATCTCACAGTTGGCTACTGAAGAGGAGAAGGTGCTTAAATAATTTCAGCGTCATCTGATTCATGGAGCTATTGTCAGTGGAAGAAAGGCAAGGAGAAATAGAATGACAAGCCTGTTCTAGTACAAATCCTATTTTTTTAATGTCAGAAAAGTCTGTTTTCTGGTCAGGGCATCAGAAAAAAAAATCAAGATCCTCAGGTAGAATCTTCAGGTAGAATTGTCCATTTTCTTCAGAGGCCAGTTTCTTGACTGTATGTTTGCATTAGGCTGAGCAACCTCCGTGGAAAAGATGAATAAATAGGAACTTTTTTATTCAATATATATATGTGACTCATATATGTATGGGTTTCTTTTATGGGAAATAGAAATCTTACATTGTTCTCTTTATGTCTCAGTTGGTTTGATACAGCAGAAAATAATAAAATTTGACATAAATTTATTTTCTTTCAGAAGTCAAGACTACCATTTTACATTCTGGTAATCTGCTAAGATACTCAGTAATTACAACAGAAAAAAAATAACTCTTTGTTCAGGAGGAACTATTAGAATTTTAATTTGACATCACTCTAAAAGGAGGAGTATTTAAAATTTTTATGCCAAGTAAATACTAAAATCCATTCTGTAACAGGAACATATTTCTTTTTTGGGTCTCTTTTTTACCCTTTTGGGGTCAGTTAGCTGTATTATCACTACAGATGTTTAGTTTTAAAGTCATTAGCATCGACATCTTCCTGCTGTGCTCTTTCAATTTCTCAAAGTGTTTGACAAAGTGATCATTTTTAGTCACAGAAGAATCAGCTTGAGTCATTCCTGAGGCAAAATAAAACCAAATCTGATTTCTTTTGATTTTGTAAATAATTTCAGTTTTTCATGCCACTAAATTCTCTCCCTCATTCGAAAGCACAGTCCATTTTCATTGGTGATGTTTGGTGAGAGCAGAGAGCAAGGCTTGAGAGTCATGGGCCTGACCAAATCCTTCCCCATCTGCAGGAACTTGGCAAGACATTCACTTCTGAGGTTTGGGTCCTGGTTCGGCACAATGCATGAACGATGATTTCTAAGATTGCTTTAAGTTCTAAAAGTCTGTGTGGGTTTGATCTCTGCCATCACTGTGATTATTATTTAAAAGCTGTGGACTGATTTTTGATATTTAAAAGGCAAGACATATATGACTCATTGAATTCAAAGAAGTGTGATATATCATGTACGGTATTTCTAAGTTTTCAAGGAACAGATATAGATAATTCTTTAACTGGAACTGTGAACTGCTGGAATGTGGCATAGAGATAGAGTGCTTGCCTAGTGTGCATGAAGCCCTGAGTTCTGTTCCTCAGTACCACATAAGCTGAAAAGGCTGGGGGTGGCGCTGTGCTTAAGTGGTAGAGTTGCTAGCTTTAAGCCAAAGAAGCTAAGGGACAGTGCCCAGGGTCTAAGTTGAAGCCCCAAGATTGGCGCGCGCGCACACACACACACACACACACACACACACACACACACACACACACACTACGCTTCTGAAGTGGGAATAGGATTTTTCTAGCTTTTAACACACAGTGGTTGATTCCGACAAGGGCATATGGTTCAAATGGAGGAATAGGAATAAGATTTGTGGCGTGAAAATAACTGCAGTAGCAAAAGGAAAAGAATGACTGATCTTTGCAATATGAATTCATTGTTATGTGCTTTCTGTGCTCGAGATTTTATTGGGAGAAACATGTTCACCTTCACACAGTCCATTCTCTAAAGTCACATTTCCTAATTACCTTAAATGCAAAGGTTAAATTTGCATACATGAAGTTGTAAGTCATGCATACTAGTGCCTATATTAGGCTGTGAGGGCTGCTACAACAAAATGCCTCGAACGCAGCTTTATTAAATGACAGTGATCATATGGGACTCGGGTCCATCGTAGAGACTTGGTTGAAATACCTCTTTAAACTGTGCATTTCAAAGCACAGTTAAATTCTGCAGCACTGGGTTAGAGTTTCCACAAGTAAACTTTGAGGACCACAGATCATCCAGTAACAGGTCCCAGCAAGTACAAAGCCCCGCATGAGGAAGTTGGCATAAGGTAACTCATTTACCTTTTACTCCATTTTAAGTTCTGTTATCCAAAGATGGGGTGGGGGATTTGCTCAAGCAGGAAATGTCAAGACAATGACATTCTACTGACAACATTTACTTTCCTGGCATGATTGTATTCCTGAAAGTTCTGTGTAAACAATATTTGTCTCTGAATGAACATTTCTAAAGAATACAGAAAAATCTGCCCATTTTTAATTTAGAGCCAACTTGAAGATATAATTCAAGAGAGACAACAGAAGAATATATTTCAATTATTCTCCTCTCCAAAAACTGGGGGAAAAAGTGTGACATATTATAAAAATACCACCAGAGGAGAAAAGAATGAATCCCATGGTGGCTGGTAAGCATCAGAGGGTAGAAGTATATAAATGTGCTTACCAGGCAGCTTTTCAGGTTTCTGGTGCCATAAATTCTAAGTGCTGAGTTACATTTTCTTATAGTGAATGTGTACGTCTATGTTATGAGATATAACTGACTGATAGCAAAACATTTAGTGAGATCCTATCTCCACCAAAAAGCTTTACTTGTTGGAATGTAACAATGGTTGCAACTACTGCATAGATCATAGGTAGGATGACTGGGGTCCAGGTGAGCCCCAGGTAAAAAATAGCAGTCCTGGGGCTGGGAAGGTGGCTCAGCATGCCTAGTATGCAGGAAGCCCTGGGTTCGATTCCTCAGTACCACATACACAGAAAAAGCTGGAAGTGGTGATGTGGCTCAAGGGGTAGAGCACTAGCCTGGAGCAAAAGAAGCTCAGGGACAGTGCCCAGGCCCCAGGACTAGGAAAAATAAAATACAAGACCCTAGCTGAATAATAACTAAAGCATAAAAAGGCTGGCGATGTGGTTCAAGTGGTAGAGCTGTTTAGCCAATACGCAGCCCTAAATTCAAACTCCCAAATTACACACACACACACACACACACACACACGCACACTAAAATAATACAACTAAAAACAGAAGTACTGGTCAGATTTGGAACCTAATGGCTTTGTGCTGCTTAAAACAAATCTCTGTTTCTAAATACCATGAACAGTGCACATCAGGGACCAAAGGAGAATGAATGTGTCGCCGTCCTCCTGTGGGCTGTGGGCAGAACACCTTTTCTCTGTCATTTCTGAACCATTGTCAGACCTGTGACAGGTAAATATAGTAGCAGTAGAGCTGATAGTGAATTAAATGTGATCTACATTGTATCTAAGTTTTCCATCTCTTACAAAGCTTTTCAAACTTGTACCATTAAATTGATTACTGTCAAGTCAAGAAAAGCCAGAAGTGGTGCTGTGGCTCAAGTGGTAGAGTGCTAGCCTTGAGCACAGAAAGGCTCAGGGACAGAGCTCAAGTCCTGAATTCAAACCCCTAGAACAATTATGAACAATTATTGTCTTTTATTATTATTATCATTGTCTTTTAAGTTAATCTAAATTTAGATTTTTCCCCAATGCTCCAAAAAGTTGCAGATCTTGTCTCAGTTTGCTTCATCTGACCCCCAAATTCACGGTCAATAGGTTGTTCATTCATTCATAGTATCTTCTAATTATCCTTCTGATGTTCATTGTGTTAGCAGTTAAAAGCTCACTTTGATTTCTCTTCCCTTTATTATAGTTTTATTATTGGGGGGAGTATGTAATATTATCCTACAATATCTAACACCATTATCATCACAAGATCTCCTACTTGCAAAAATTTTATTTTTCTATCTTCCTAAACATTAAAAAGGGACTAACATGAAATAATTAAACATACTTATAAGGTATAGTGTGACATGTCAACACATGTACACAATATATACTAATCAAACCATGGTAATTAATGTTTCATCTCTAATTTATTCTCTCTTTAATTCTTAGTCATCTGGGCTTGGGGTTCATTGTCATAGTGGTTGTTTCCAAGATCCTATTTTTGGTATTTACTGTTACTTTTCTGCCTTCAATTGTGTTGTTTTGTTTCTTAAACTTCCTTTTTTATTGTTTCAGGATTAATTGACATTAATTCACTTCATTTCCTTAGTTGTAATCTTAGGGTACTGATTTTTGGATATTTGTCCTTTTCTTACATATACATTTCTATATGAATTGATTTATAAAGTTCAAATTAAATTAACATTTGATTTGGGGTTTTTTCCCACTTGTGGCTACTAATTTCTGGTTTAATTAATTGTAACCTAAAGGTATAACTTGTATATGCTTTATTATTTTAAGGAGAGCTATGCTCCAGATATGGTATATCTTTTTGAATATTTGATGGGTGCTCAAGAAAAATATATATCATGTTAGTTGAAAAGAATATTTTCTACATGTCATTTTGATCAATTTGATTGACTAGATTATTCAGAGCATTTTTGCCTATCTGATTTTCTGCCTACATGATCTATAATTTACTAGTAAAAGTCTTTTGAATCTTTTCAGTTGCAGTATTGGGTTTTCCTGTGTCTCTAATCAGTTCCATTTTTGTGTCTGTGTATTGTATTTTGGAACTCTGTTGCTAAATGCCTATACACTGAGAAATTCTGTCTTAGCGATTGGATCATTTTACCTATGTGTTATAATCCCCTCTACCCTGGTAATTTTCTTTGTTCTAAAATTCCTTTGTCTGAAATTAACAGAGTTCCACCAGTTCCCTTTGATTAGAGTCATTATGATGTACCTTTCCCCATTTAGTTACTTTGAATTTACCTTTTATGTTTGACCTGTGATGATCACATCATTTCCCTGTCCATAAACATTTAATTCTTTATGTTAGAAAACTTCACAGCCTTCTCTTCTAGTTCTTTATATAACACATAATAGACTACTGAGATCACGGTCATCCTGCTCTGATGCAGAATGCTAGAACTTGTTCCTCCTATCTGTGTTATGATTCCTGTTATCCAGCCTTCCTTTATCCCCAGCTCTTTATACTCTTCTTAGCTTCTAATGAACACTATTCTACCTTCAACTTCTATAAAATCAACATTGTAAAGCTTCATTCTACATGTGAGTGAGAACATGCAGTATTTATCTTTGTGTTTTGCTTGTTTCATTTAATATAATGTCATGAAGTTCATCTCAGTTACCAGAAATGACAGGAGTTTATTTTATTATGACTGATTATGTAGATGATAGATAAGTGTTTTGATATATATTTTATATATGTTAGATAGATGTTTTTATATAAGTAAAGATTTAGCTATAGATCATATAGATAACCAAAGATACAGAGTCTACTGAGATATATATCTATATCTATGTCTGCATATCTATCTGTTGACTCTGTATTTTTGTTGTTGTGAATGGTGCTGCAGTAAACATTGTTTCATCATACATAGTTCTCCTCCGGAATATTTTGTTTTCAGAAGCACAAACAGCAAATATTTTTTTCTTACTCCTTTGAGCTGCTCAATAATTACTACCTCCATTTTCATTTCACTTGCAATTGCATGAATCACTTTATTAGCATTTTGAACTTTCTCATGGCTTCTTTGTACTTATCAAACATGATGGGCTTAAGTTATTCACAAAATATGTCAACATGAAGGACAAAATGAACATCCAGTATGAGTAGAAATAGCAAGAGGAAGAAACACAAATGACAGCGGACAAATTACAGGGCTGGCTAAGGCAGCTTTCGGAAAAGATGTTTGTTCACAGCTATGAAAACTCATAACTTTAAATGTCATAATAGAGAAGTAGACATAGCCATTTACATAAGTCTGTTAACTGAGTTTTGGATTGCATTAAAATGAACAGCTTCTTGAATTAAGCAATATCTTTTATTACCAGTGTACGGCTGATCATTTTTGTCAATTGTTTTAGAATGATTGCTAATTAAAAATATGGATTCCATGTTCTTCATTGTGGTAAGAGCACTTCACTTATGATCTATCCTAATTTTAAATGTACAATACAGCGTCATTACGTTTAGGTACAACATCACACAGAACTGATCTAGAACTATTTCTAACATCTCTGAAACTGTCCTGTTAAACAGTAACTTCCATTCCCCCAACTGCCCCAAATCAGTTATTAGAGTCTACTATTGGTGGGTCTCCGACTTAGTGATGACACAGGGTTCATTAACTTGTTTGACCCAGATTTGCTTGAAGAAAATTAAAGACACGATTATACAAATATATATACATATATGTATATAGACATATATACATATACTATATATGTAAAACATTTAGCATCTAACATATATGAAAGAAATCCCTCAGCAAAGATACTATTTTTAAGAATGATAAAATGACATCAAGAAAATGTGTGTGTGTGTGTGTGTGTGTGTGTGTGTGTGTGTGTGTGTGTGTGAATTCTATGCCTCCATCAGAGAGAATGGCACCATCCCATTTGCTAGGAAATGGAAAGTCTTGGAAAAAAATTATATTAAGTGAAGTAAGTCAGACCCAAAGAAACATAGGTCCCATGGTTTCCCTTATTTGCAATAACTAACATAAGTTAGAATAATCTTACCAGACAAGCAGAAAGGGTCAAAAGGTATGTACTTATGACCATATAAGATGATGCTAAGCAAAATGAACCCCGAGAAAGGGACACAAGAGGTTTTTTCTTTTGTCACCGTCGTTTTTCAATGTACTTATAATGTACTGTGTGATTTTTTTGTTTCTTTTGTATGTTCTTCCCCCATGGTATAACCCCTGCTTTCACTGTATTTGATTCTGGTGCCCTGCATCTTGTATGTACTTTTTTCTAATTTGGGGAGGGGAAGGGAAATAACAAAATGTTGAAATAAGGATACAGGTTGACCCATTGTAACAATGAGATGTACAAGACACTATGTTGAAAATGAACTCTACAACTTGGGGGCCAGGGAGGGAGGAGTTGGGGAGATGGGGTATGGTAGGGGAAAAACAACGGAGGAAGTAACAATGCTTGATAGGAAATGTACTCATTTCCTTGCTCATGTAACTGTAACCCCTCTGTACAATATCTTTCCAAAGACATCAGACACTGTGGCTCATGCCTGTAATCCTAGGTAAGTGGAGGTCAGGATCAGGAGAACTGCAATTCCAGACCAGTCTATGTAAAAATTGTATGAGACCCTATCTAAGCAAATAGTTGGGTAGAGTAGCATACAGCTGTCATCCTTACTACATAGAAGGCTGAGAGCTGGAAGATTATAGCTCCAGGTCAGCCTGGGACAAACTTTCACAAGTTCCCGTTTCAACAAAAAACTGGACACAGTGGTATGTCCAAGACACTGCAGGAATCATGAAGGATTTTGTCATTCGTCATTTGGACTCTCAAAAAGATTTAATTATATAAAATTACTTGTCATAAAGGGCAAATGGAGGCAAGAACAATTTCAATTTGTACAAACTTTGAGCAATAACAAGTGTTTTGAAGGTATTGTGGTATTCTGAGATCACAATCTAGTGATCCAGGGGGTAAATTAAAAATGTTTTCAACACAAGGGTGAACAAACTAAGTGGCTATATTTTCTTACACTCAAATCTTCTTGCAGCCCAATACAGTTTACTTTATATAATATTTACACAAACTACCTAAAATGAATTAAGAAAATGATTTGATTTGCCTGGCAGTTTTGAGGGGCTTATCTATACATTTTAAATCTGTAGGGAGAATTCTTCCTCCAAAATTTGTATCTGTCTATTGAGAAGGTAAATTCATGGAAATGCTATTGTAAAATTAAAGTATACATTTAATTGTATAAGTTGTTAGATGTGGTTTATAATTTTACAAAGAGTTGCCACTTAGACATTCTTTCTAAGCATTTTCTACTTTTTCCAGAAATTTCCCATAATTTGGCCCTTCCTAATCAAATAAGACAGACAACTAAAAACCACTCTTAAAAACTACTACTTGTCAATATTTGCTAATTTTCACAGAGATCTAAACCTAGCTATATTTCTTTAAAAATTGCATATTTAACATGGAAATAAAAAATTATGGAAAAATGCAAGTTCAAATAGTCAATGCTAAACATTCATGCTTAACATTCATGCATTATGGCTCCTTTCTAGTATCCTTGTGGTATATTTAGTTCAAAACAATATTTAAAGTTAGAAAAATATATCAGATTTATCTATTTGACATAGTAATGAGTAAGATATGTAATTTGTATAGGACTTCAATTGAAAGAAAAAATCTTGGATTGCTCAACACATTTAATAAAAATTAATTATATGATTTCAAAATTAAATTTCCACTTAGTAATGAAATAGCTTACATTTTCTTATAACATACTATTCTACTAATTCATTGTGTTGTTATAAGAACTTTTATGTATTTTGTTTAAATTACTTTTTTATTTCTAATTTATTTCTAATTTCTAAGCTCATTGAATCATCTAACCATGTTTTGAATATCCATTGTCTATAATGTAATGCACAAATGATTGTTAAGTGGAAAATGTAGTGACAATTATTGTTCCAGACAAACTCAATTTATCATATTAAACTAGGAGAAGTCGGAAAAGCCTTCCATTTTCATCATTTCCTTCTATGACCTTCCACAATGTCTCAAGGACTCAGTTTTTTTATTAATGAAATTAGAGGCAAAAAACCCAAAGTGCTAATATATTTTCTGTTTTCCTAATTATGGAGGTAGAAAAAATGGCATTTTTAGGAAAATATTCAAGGCATGAGAAGATATTTAAAGTCCTTAGCTATATAAACTTTTAAGGTTCACAAGTTTTGCAAGAACAATTGAATTTTGCCCCTCCAGTGATTTTTTTCCAGAGCTAAATATGAGTCACAGAGGGAAATGAGCATCAATAAACAGAATTGTGTTGTCTTGAGTCCCATTTGGTGAGTTCTCAAGACCTTAGCAATTCTTTTGCATTGGCACAGTTGGGGAATAGACAAACAAATCTGGTTTTTATCTCTGGAATACCCAAGTATTCTCTGCAGTTTGAAATAAAAAGACACTTAATGCCTAGCAACATTTTATACTGATATTGATTTTTTTCTCTAATAAATCTGGGACCTCTCTTGAGTTTGCAGTACTGAACAATTTCCTGATTTGGAATTCCACTTAAACTGATTTCCTGCTTGGTTGGAAAATGTGATTTGGGCCAGAGAAGACCCTGTGAGGCCTGGGAGAATGAACACTCATCCCTAAAATCCTGCAGGGCAGAAGAGAAAAGAAAATGAGTGGGAATCTCTGGGTGACTCTTAAACACTGTTTTCAAATACATACGTGTGTTCATGCACAAATGTACACCTACACATTTCATTACATTATCCTAAACATTTCAGGTTGGAGTAAAAACAGAAATTTTGTTGTGAACACATTTAAATGTAGGTAACTACATTTGAAATATATACACCTAATATATACAATATCACACACAGAGAGAGTTCTTTAAAAAAGCTGTACTCTTCCTCTTCTCCCATGTGTTGAGTCTCCGGTTCTTTTGCTAAGAGATCTGTGTGATGGTAGTGCTCAATTATATATCTGAGTCTGAAAATTACACAGAAATCTTTCCTTTAGAAATGTTTGGGCCAAAATGAAATAAAATTAATATTGCTTTTTATTTTTTATATTAACGATTTTGTTTAAAATGCCAGTTTAATCGAAATCAATTTACATGATGATTGTGGGTGTAAATATATATGTAGATAACTCTAACTCATTTCACAATCATTTCAGTAACCCATTTGTTTTCACAAATTACAAATCAACTTGTATCTCTCATCAAGGGATATCATCACCAGGAGGAAAAGTTATTTTGTGAACAGACCTTGTTTGTCTTTGCACTGGCAATTATCTACCAACTTTGCCATACAGAGAGTTTGAGAAATTGGCATTGTGCTGTGGCTTTGACACAATGTAAAAGTAGTTTATAAAATACCTTCAAAGGTGTGGGGTTTTCCTCCTTTTTAATAGTAAACTATTACAGAGATTTATGAAGCTAAGTCTTCCTCTTTCTCCCAGTGCCAGCCTCACTGCTGACAAACTGGCACATATCATTCCATAGCCTTCACTTTGCTTATGTAAACCTGTGTCAGCACACACATACACACACACACACACACACACACACACACACTTCCCGAACCACAGAACTATAGAAGCGGTGCTAGGCAGCTAGTAGATCACAGAGGAAAGTATTCTAACAGTTCTGTGGGAGCATTAGTGGAGTTGAAAAGTACTGGGAGGTGAGCAGAAGGAAACTTTTGGTTGCAGTGGTCCATGTCATTAGCATTCTACAATAGTGGACTACATGAGTGAAATTAGACAGTTAAAGAAACATGGCAGTTAAAGAAACAGACTACATGACAGAAGTTAGACGGTTAAAGAAATCAAAGTTGCATGGCTTCCCTCATTTGTGGGAAGTGAAAGGTACCTAAAAAAATCTATAAGTAAACACATTGGATGGTATACAAACAGTTACAAATGAATTAACTGAAGTATAATAGACTCTCTGGAGAGCACAAATACCATAATTCTTTGAAAGACAAAGTCAACGCCTCCGAAAATAACTACCAGTTGAGGATGGAGTCAATAGGAGAGGGCAAACAGAATGAGGGGTGATAGGAGAGAATTCAATCAAGAATCCATTGTATATAACACAAAATTAAGAAAAATAAGGGAAAGGGTGAAATGTTGGAGGAATGATACAGATCATGATGCTTCATTAAATAGCAAAAATATGTCACTACATATCCTAAAGAAATAAAAGTGAGGGAAGGTGTGGGTTGGGAGGGGTGGGTGAGAATGTGGTAAGGGGTGACATTGATCAAGTGTATTCATAAACTGCTTCTTTGAAGGGCAGCTCCTTTGTACAACTACTTAAAGGCAATAAATTTTAAAAAGACAGTAAATATTATTCAAAAAAGAATCATACCTACTTTAGTTTTGGTAGGAATGATTGCAATAATTATTATGAACCATTGGGAAATAATTACAAGAAGCATTTAGATGCTATGGGAAAGCATTTTAGTCCTATAATTGATCAATAATGAGTCTGTGTACACAGGTCCCTCACCTGCTTGACATAATTTGACAAACTTAAACTTCCATATCTTTTTGTAGCATAGAACAAATCCTGCATGATGTAATGAAACCACCCAAAGAATGGAACTGCTTGATGTGATGATAAGCTTCAGGTTGAATGATTTCCTTATTCAACTTTAAAGCAACAACATGAATCAATTGTGGCAATGTAATATACTAAAATAAAGTTAATTGACTTTGTTTGATTGAAACAAGTCAATTTCCTTTCATCTTACTGGAAATTTCATCTAAGCATTATAATATCAGTTATTTTTCAGCCAATTTTTTCTAGACATATTTCCAATACTCTAAGAAACTCACTTCCTAGTAGGGCCACTACTTCTATCCTCCTCCTTTCTTTCCAAGAGTCCTAAATCCTATCATTTTAAACACAACTAATGCAAGCATGAATTTACTTCTTAGAAACACCGCATCAACAACTGGTCATCAAAATTCTTCTCACAGTTGATGTGGGAACATATAATTCTGTTCTAAACCCATTTTCCAGATAGAGTTTTCAAGATTCAATCCATCAGTGACTACTTTGCAAAAGGGTTTTCTTTCTTAACACCAATGAGCAATTAATTGAAATTTAATTTGTCTCATGAAAATTATTTGAGAATGGTGGATGATAGTTTTACTTTTAGAGAAACAAAAATTTCTCATTTTTAATTTGAAACTTCACAAATACATTGGTATAAGATTGGTTTTCCTATTACCTGTTATACTTAATTTTCTACCATTTTTATTTTAAAAATTACTTGACACACTGAGGAGAACAGAGGGGATCTAAGTCATAGGCTAATATTTGAAACCTACATGGATGAAAAGAATTTCTAGAATGCAAATTTGAGCAGGTGTGTACTTATATCAGATTCACTGGACTACTCTTGAAATTGTTAGGAGTTATTGATTCTGACATATTTAGACCTTGATCCTTGGGCATCACCTGAAACATCTAAAAATGGTATTAATAAAACTGGTATCTTTATTACAAAGATGCCTCTGATCATTTACTCAACCATCTTTATGTACCCGTCCTTTGTAAGCTGAATTTTAAGCTCTTGATTCTGCACTGTCCTTTCAACAAACCTTGGTTAACATGCTGATACTAAATGTGACCAACTGCTTGTCTATTTTGTCGTTCAATCTCTGTTGCTCTTGGAACTGGACTCCTGACTAGTTAAAGCCAGGTATGGTGGTGCATGGCTGTGAAATTCTGTCACTTAGGAGCCTAAGGGAGGACAGTCATGGATTTGAAACCTGCCTGGTTTACATAAAGAGTTCTAAGTTTTCTTTGCTGAGTTTTTGACTGGGTGATCTATTCATTGGTGATGATGCTTATTAGTCCATATATATAATGTTTAATTTATAGAGCTATTCTTTGCTCATTTTTAATCACATTTTAAAGAATTATGAGTTCTTTTATATTCTAGATAGTAACTTATTGGATATGCAATTTTCAGAAATAAAATCTGTGAGAATGCAGTGTCTCATTTGCTGTCATTGTGTCTGTAATAGTAATGGGCGATGCCACTGATTTAAGATCCTTCTAATCTCAAGACATCTTGAAACAATGCACAATCCTTTCAGTGGCTTCCTTCCTATGTAGGTGTATACATCTACATATATGTGCTATTTTTGGCAATGCTAGGCTTTGAATCTAGGTCTTTACAATCACTTAGCTTGTTTGCTTCTCTGATGCTCTCCCATTTGAACCACACCTTCAGCCTTGATTTTTGCTGGTTATATTGGAAATGGAGACGTTTCTCTTAGACTTGTGTTGAACTTTGCTGTTCTCTGGATCTGAGTTTCCTGATTAGCTAAGATTATGGATATGAGCTATGGATGGCCAGCTTTCATTATTAAATTGTGTGTACTCACACTATAATTATTATTATTTTTTTGTTGGTCGTGGGGTCTGAACTGTGGGCCTGGGCATTGTCTCCCTCAGCTCTTCAGCTAGCACTCTACCACTTGAGCCACAGTGCCACTTTTGGCTTTTTGTGCTTATGTGGTGCTGAGGAATCAAACCCAGGGCCTCATGCATGCAAGGCAAGCACTCTACCACTGAGCCACTTTTCCAGCCCCTGTAATTATTTTTTTCATGCTTCTAGTTCTGCCCAGATTTTGAACTCTGGATCTTGAGCCATGTAGAACTGTGTTTTAGAAATATGTAATATGCTCATTTAAAACTTATAGTCATTTTAAACTTAATTTGCTCTGATCCTAAATTCTGTCTTGAGATGAAGATAACATCTGAAAAAAGGAAAAATTTATTTCATTACTTAATACAATTTGCAAGTGCTTTCTGGAAGCCTTAATGAGTCATGTAACAAAATTCTCTTAGAAAAACTATTAGCTAAATCAAGAGAATATCTTCAGTTCCACAATGAGAATCAAATTACTCATTGCTTAGGGGGAAAATGCTCTTCATAAGCACATTTTAAATTTCTTTATCTGGTATACCGTGCCTAAAATGTCCCCTCTCATATTGATTTTTTTTTTTTGGTCAGTTGTGGGGCCTGAACTCTGGGCCTGGGCGCTGTCCCTGTACTCTTTAGTTCAATGCAAGCGCTCTACCGCTTGAGCCACAGTGCCACTGCCATTCTCTCTTATTTTGAAGCCATTTGTATGATCTACAAACTACACTCTTAGGCAATAATGGAGTCCACTTCTTCATGTATTTCTTCATGTCCCCTGAAACTTCATGTACATTTTGAAAACTCAAAAGAACTAGCCTCCACAGCATTTTAAATATCCATGGGTCTTACAAAAGCAAAACAATCTTTTAGAAGCCTTAGTATATGACAAAGCCTTGTGAAGAGAAGCCAAAACTTGATGGAGAAGCCTAAGAAATCAGGGGCAATTTATCTCAGCAGCTTTTCCAGGTGATTTGATTACGATGAATGCTAACTAGACTGCAGAGTCCCTGTGAGCTAATTTAGTACAAAGTGTAATTTTATATACAAAGGAGGTACATAAAGCATCAGCCAACAAACACATAGCATCTGGACTATCTTGATGTTCTTAAAATGAAATGGTAGTTAGGAATTAGAACTCAGAACAAATTTTGAATACGCTCTGAAAATTTAAAGTTGAAAGTGTATACTTTCAAAAACTTTTTCCTATAAACTAGGGGAAAAATTTTTGAAAAAAAAGGAAAAGGAAGAAAAAATAATCTAGAATGAATTAAAAGTCTGCCTATATTAGCATGTTGGAACTTGTAGTTATTCTACCTGTCTTTGAAACATTGTGTTAGGCCTAGAGAGACAAAGGATGTATGTTTTCCCTTACATGTGGACGCAAGGTGAGCTTATAAACTTACAAGTTTATATGCTGGGTGGTATGTAAATATACAATGTATTGACTGAGAAACAGTAGATTCAAGAAAAATTTCAAGTAGTGTAATTCCTTAGGAAGGCAAAGTCCTAAGTTAAACAGAAAACACCAGGAAGTAGGTACTTGAAAGGGGTGGGACAAGGGTCAAGGGGGATGAGGTGGAAGAATGAAGAGAAGAGGTAGAGAACGAAGCCAAGGATTCAAAGTATATCCTCCAAAATTCAGAAGAGTGACAGGAAGGGAAGGTAGGGAAGGGATGGCTGAGAATGTTGAAAGGGGTGACCTTGATCAAGATATATTGTATTCATAAACTGCTTTGTTAAATGACAAGTCCTTTGTACAGCGGTTTAAAGATAATAATAAAAAAGAGGGGAAGTGATTATTTCCAAACCATGGCTTTACAGTAAAATGGATTAATGGACTCAGAGTTTGAAGTCTTATAGAGAGAGTTGATATTACTACTTTTCACTTTCATGCTTGAGACTCTTAAGAAGATTGAATGCATCCAGGTCGGTTATTTTATTTGCATTTTATGAAGAATTTTTCCTTTGAGAAACTTAACCATCTCTGCACTACTAAAGAAGAAAATGTATCGTGGTAAGGAATGATGGTTCTGGAAATTTACACAAAGGCACTGTTTCCCAATACTTTTGTTGGAGTTAGTGTCAACAGCGGCCTTAAATACAGTTTCAAGGATCTGGGCTCATCTTGAGTCAGCACAGCATATTTTTTTCTTTGTCGTTAAATTCATAGCAGAATGAGTCTTCTCTATAACTGTAGCTGGCTTATTTTCAGATTCACTTACAGAATTGACCAAAGTACATAGTACACACCTCTCCTTTAAATGAACTGTGATGCCAACTGCCAAATATCTATTAGCAATTATTAAAGGTATAGTGTATATTTCTTGATTCTTTCTGTTAAAATCTGTATCTGGACTAGATAATTTCATGTTTTTGCTTTGGAGTGCCAGGGGTTAAAGGTGATTTTGTGAGCAAATCGTTTACCACAACTACATATGTGACTTGACATTGGAGTGAGGATAAAATAGAAAATAATATTTTCTATTTTAAAATCAAATAAAAAGAGAGATCATATAAAAATTGATCCATCTAAAGTGCTTAGAATATTTAATAGAAATTCAACCCGCAGCAAATATTAGTTATAATAAACTTGATGCGTAAGAATTTTAGAAATCACAGTGCTAAATAGGGAAATTAAAGCACACATTGGCTACACATGGTTCATCTAATAAAAGTTTGCTCTTTTGCCTGAACTCTGGGCCTGGGCGCTGTCCCTCAGCTCGTCAGCTCAAGGCTAGCGCTCTACCACTTGAGCCACGGCACGACTTCCAGCTTTTTCTGTTTATGAGGTGCTGAGGAATTGAACCCAGGGCCTCATGCTTGCAAGGCAAGCACTCTACCACTGAGTCACCTTTCCAGCCCCTGCAAAAATTTTAAAAGAGGATATACTCCATGAGTGGAAGGACTCATTTGTTTTTCTGTTTTGCTAATATTTATAAGTACCAGCAGCATCCAATAAAGTCCTTTTTTAAATATTAGATTGTATTCTCTTTCAAGTAGATGATTTCAGCAATATTTCTATGCAGAACAGACTTTACAGCTTATTGGTACTTGACCAAGTCACTAGAAATTTACTCTGAATGGACCAAAATCTTTCCTCCATGCAGACACTCTACATAGTTGCTTTGGGTCTTAGGCCCAGGAATCAAAAGGATCCATCAGTCCTTTGTGCTAAATGGTATGGAAAAGCCTGGGCTATTGTCTATTCCAGGCAAATCCATCCTCAAGACTGACTGCCTATTGAAAGAAAGCTGTACACATAGACCAAGGTAGGCTCCTCTCCACAGAGCCATTTGAGGAACAACTCAAATTTATAATTCAACTGAAATTTCACCAATTAGATATGTCTAGTAAAATTAGATTTGGACATTGACAAGCATGTTAGTTCTATTTTATTCCAGCAGGTCAGGTGAAATATAAATCATTCTAAGTCTTATCTAATAAACACAGGTATTTTGAAGAAATATATTTCAGTTTTCCTCAAAATATTATTTTTCCTTTTATTTACAGGCACAAACATTTATAAACTCCATATAATTATAATTTTGTATAACTGTAGAAAGGTTGTTTAGTTCCTCACCTTTCCTGTAAGTAATATGTTGAACAATGTTTTGCTGAGATATAAGAAATGCTTAATTTTCTACATGATTCTTATTGCTTGGATATATGTACTCATGAGTCTGATGTCATTGTACTTATTGTGTACAATAGAATGATGAATTGACTTTTACCAGATTTTTTAGTCTTAATTTATTGTATAAATTTTGTTCATGTAATGCAGTGGCATATGTTTGGAAATCTATTTATAAATTGAAATATTCCTCCAATCTTCACAAGCTTGAAGCAATTGAAATAAAACTTTTTGTGCCTCCAAGCTCCAAAAGTAATGGTAGCTGTATAATTTGTGGAGGGGAAGGGGAAAAACAAGTTGTTTAAATAAGGATACAGGTGGACCCGTTGCAACAATGAGATGTACAAGTTGTTATGTTGAAAACAAACTTTACAACTTTGGTGAGGGGGGGAGTCTTGGGAGGGCGGGGAGAGGATGGGAAGGGATGGGAAGGGAAACAAAGGAGGAGGCTACAATGCTTGATAAGAAATGTACTCATTATCTTGCCCATGTAATTGTAACCCTTCTGTGCAGTATTTTCACAATAAAAAAATTAAAAAAAGAAATGGTAGCTGTAAACATAAACAAAATTCTTGAATATGAATGACATGCTTATTTGTTCAAGTAATTATTCAAATTGCAATTGATAAGACTATTGATTTTAGTAGAATCATTTCCCCTGGATGCCTTATGTATTCACTAATGATGTTTTGTGTTCGACAATAAGACCTCAGATGATCCACACTGGATTAATTCAAGAAATATTCATCTTGCTACAATTTACTGATAGCCAGTCTGGCATTTGAAAAGATTTCAATAGTTGCTATGAAAATTTGCATCTTTCTAGAGCACTCTACCCCACCTTTTTATTTAACAAAGCTACATCTTTTCTTAACTCTTCTTTATAGTTTCTAGGCAACTCAGCTTCTCTGAACCCCAATCTCCATCTCCTCTAACTCAGAGAAGCTATGGATTTCATTTGGCTTCTGTCTTGCCTCAAGAACAAGCCAGAAATTGGTTCTAGGCATAAAGCTCGTACACCCAAACAAGCAATTACATATGCATTATTTCCTCCAAGAACCCCTTTAGTCCAGCATTGAACAATAGACATTTTATGTATCATTCCATCTTTACATTTATGATGGTGGGTTAACTTTGGTGTTTATAACACTATCACTGATAGAAATAGAAATCTGATTTTTAAAAAACAAGAATGTGAAACGATTCACAAAAAGCAGACAAGACACTTGAGGAATCATAAAGGCACACTAAATATAAATATAAAACATCATCTATGCACTAAGAGGTAATCTTGTCCATTTCTCCACTCTACTCTATAGGCCTCACTTGAATTTAATTTTAAAAAACACAGACAGAAATTCAGAAACATTGAAGTTATACCTTGCATTCTCTCTGACCACAAGGGAATAAAATTAGAACTCAACACCAAAAGCCACCAAAGAAAGTCCAGTATCACATGGAGGCTGAACAACACACTGCTGAATCATGAGTGGGTCATGGAAGAGATTAGAAAGGAAATTCAAATGTTCATGTTATTCAACAAAAATGA
>NW_012267314.1:2649955-2667983 GCF_000151885.1 Dipodomys ordii | reverse complement strand
AAACATAGGTCCCATGGTTTCCCTTATTTGCAATATCTAGTATATGTAGGAGTCAAGCGGAAAAGGTCAGATAATGTGATGTCAGGAAAATGAACCCTTAGATATGTATTTTACTGTTTTTTTCTTTCATGCATGTGTTTCTTATGCATTTATAAGATTATCTCTTTGTTGCTTTGTATGTCCCTCCCCCACAGTATAACCCCTGCTTTCTCTATATTTGATGTCAGTATAACTTGTGAAGGAGATGGGGAAAAACCAGTTGTTTAAGGACACAGGTGGACCTGTGCAACAATGAGAAGTACAAGTTGTCATGTCCAAAACGAGCTTTACAATGTCGGTGCGGGGTGGGGGGGGGTTGGGAGGGAAGGAGAAGGATTGGGATTAGGGGGGAGGGGGGAGGCTGGGAAGGGATGTGAAGGGTAAACAAAAGGAGGAGGCTGCAATGCTTGGTAAGAAATGTACACAGTATCCTGCCCATGTACTTGTAATCCCTCTGTACATTATGTTCACAAATAAAATTAAATTAAATTAAAAAAAAACACAGACAGGAGATTATAGTAGGTATTTATCACAAAGTTTGATTTGTGATGCTGGCCGTTAAATGATAAAAAACGAGGATTTTTTTTTTTAAAGAAAAAGCATTCTAGCATTCTTTCAAATTGTCTCTTAACCACAGATTAATAATTAGATCAGAAGATTCTCTTTCACTGTGACTGCTTTCTCAAAGATAATACACATTTGTAAACAGATAATTTACCATCATTGGCCAGAGAAAACTGCTTGCATAATTCTCAGCCTTGCAATATGACTATGAATATGCCCTTTGGCTTGACTAGTGCAATCATATTGCACCTCATTTTGGGGGAGGGGGGTAAGGAGGAGGGAGAATGCGGAGGGATGATAAAAGCAATTACTCTCAGCTTCTGTTTATCCTCATCCTCCCTCTAGCCCAGAAAGTAATTGTTTATTCTAGCACAGTAATTAAGATCTTAGGATAATTTCCTGAGAATTGATCCCAGAGATGATATGCTTACAGCTCAAAGATAGATTGAAGGGGTCATTTCTTGTCTAAATTGGTTTAGATTTTCTCTAATTCATCAGGCATTTGTCAGAACAAATATTTATTAATATCCAAAGCAAAGAAACACTAAGCTCTGACTAATCTCTAAGACTTACTAGGACCATAAGCAAACATGGAATGAACTTTACAGTGCATGCTGGAAAGAAAAAGTAAAAAAGATAGCAAAGAGATGAGTGGCTTCTATTTCTAAACGTTTTATAAGGGACATTTTAGAAATGAATCCATTTGAATCTTTTTTTCAGTGCTGGAAATTAAATTCAGGCCTAGCTGTATCCTAGAAAAGTATTTTATACAGGATGCATCCTTAGTCAAACAATTAACGATTGTTACTTGCTACTTTAAAATTAAAATTCACTTTAATTTACAGATAGGGAGAATTGTATGGCATATAATCCTTTACCCTGTGTACACCATCTTATTAGATGCTCCCCATAATGCAATAAAAATTGTTTTCATTACCCTTAAAACATTAACAGGGACAATCATCAAAATCATAAGAAAAGAAATTCTCCCTCCACATTCGTGTAGCAGGCATAGTTCAGTAGTGAGGCTGTTGTTCGATAGTGAGGCTGTTGGTGTTGGGCAGGGGAGGAAGGTGAAGGGTGGCCCAGGAAGACAGAGGACTTTATAGAGCTTCTTTGTGGTTATAATCGATTTGGCCAATATGTGTGTAGTGGACATGGGTGCGGAGAACACAGAGCAGAAAATTGCTTTCTTGGGAAATTAGCTCATAGTACAGAATACACCAGCAATCTGTGTACAGCTCTTTATCAGCCAGGTGCCAAATAGAATCAAGAGCATGCACGCCACCAACAACTAAAACTTATAGAAACAGAGATATTATATAAATCTGAGATTGTATAGACTGTTCCACACTGGAATATTTTTCAGTATAGATTAAGTTTTTAAAAGCAAGGTGAGCAGGGAAGCATTGTACAAATAGCTATATTTATGCATGATTTTAAGAACCAAAAACATAAATTTGAGTACAATAATGAAACAATACCTAGCAGCAACTTATGACAAGTGTTATGGTTGATGTTAACATAGATGAAGCATTTCCATTGACTAGAAGATAGAAATTTTTTTCTTCTTTGTGAAATTTCCATCACACTTTTATCCTTTATTTGGAATTTTTATTTTGCTTTTCACTCTTTAGAGTGTTGGAATATTTCCTCACTTTTGGATAAGCGTCTTCTTGGGATTGTTTTTTAAAAAACAGATATAATCTCTGAGATTCTATACTGCTCTTTTAGAAAGTTAACACCTTTAAATAATAGCATCACATATGATCCTACGATTGAAAATATTTTCATGTCCCAATCGAGAATGTTTAGTCATCATCCAAAAACAGTGTTCTGGCAGATATTACACTTTTCTATAAGTATGAAGTTTATTGAAATCAGTTGCAGTAACACTGTGTTAGCAGTGAACTAATTATGTTTGTGTAGTAAATTAGGTTTCAACAAGCTTATCTAATGTTCACTGATTGTATGTAACACTTAAAACTGCATTGTTCAGATAGAATTTTTTCCCCAGAATATTGTTTTTTCTTCTCTCACTGCATTCCCTAAAAGAATCAGAAAAGACAAACACTATTCTGTATGACCCTCCGGTCAGAAGGTGATGATGAGCTGTCCACAAGATGTCAGCGGTCATGTGTGGCCACTTAGTAGCTTGCTGTGAGTTTTTTTTTTTTTCCTAGAGCAAATTTCCCCTATCCCTTGATGTTGAGTTGGGTCTCATTTCCTGCATTTAGGAAGAGGATTGACAGAGAGGTTGTCAAACCCATTCCCCAGCAGAGCTTCAAGAGTTTGCTGTGATCTCCTCTGCACTGGCATGCCTCCATCACCACAGTGAACAATGGTTCTCAGGCATCCAGGGACCCCTGAATTCAGCTAAGCTGAAGGAACTGGTACTTTCTCTGCGGGAGCCCTCGGTCATGTGGGAGACCCCTGAGGTTCCAAGGGAAACGTAGAAGAACCCAGTACTGCTCCCTCTTGAAATTCTTCAAGCAGAGGATCCATATGATAACTAGCTTCTTGAATTCATTTCTTTAAAATCATCTCCATCTTGTAATACATTCTTGAAATCAAAGCAACACATTCATAGTTTCTTGAGTTGGCAAAGTCTTTGTGGCCAACTGAGTGGTAACTTTTTCTCATGACCCTTAACTGACCTGTGGATTATGTTTGCCTCGTTTCTCCTCAGAGCAGCAATGGATCCGTGATATTTTCAGAGAACAAGGAGACAACGTGACTGCATGTCTAATTGTTGTCTATTATTTGTAGTTATAGTTTTAATACCCAATATTTAAAATGATATCAGGAAGAGACTATGAAATATTAGAAATAAAATTATCTTTTGTACTTTTTAAGAGAATGACTTGGACAATATATGATGGTAAAAATAATCACCAAACTATCATTACTGTTGATTTGATGTGAAAAGAGCATTTAAGTAACGTAATTTATACTTCATGTTGAAATTTAGAAAAATATGCTCTTTATAATGTAAAAAGCTAGCTAGCACAATTTTCTAATTGGTTTTGTGAGTAGAACCTTCTAAACATAATTAAAGATCATTTGCCTCTTGACCTATCATTATTAATAATTAAATGAGCAGATAGCAAGTCACTTTTTCCAAAAGACTTTAACAGCTATTTAAAAACAGAAAGTGCCTGCAATCCTAGTTCTACAGGAGGCTGAAATCTGAGGATTGTGGTTTGAAGCCATCCTGGGCAGGAAAGTTGAGATTATTTTCAATTAAACATCCCAAAACCAGAAATGGAGCTGTGGCTTAAGTTGTAGAGTGATAACATTGAACACAAAAGCTCAGATACAGTGCTCAGGCTCTGAGTTCAAGCTCTAGGATGCACCCAAAAATACATCCCCCCACACACATACAAAACAATAACAAATACAAAACAGGAAGCATCCAAATCCTGAAAATGAGGCTTCTTTAAATGCAAGACTTGATCACTCTTCTTCCATCTTGTTTCTCTGGTTACAGCCTTCAGAGAATTCAAGACAAGCTCTGCCCAGAGAATGGTGGGCAGAGCTGAACATACTGAGAAAAATATCAATATCCAAAGAGAAAACACTCCAGAGAAGAGCAAGCTTTCCAGTACAAACTCTCCAGCCAACTCCCCAGCTGGTTGAAAAGGCATTTCCTATTCTCTTGCATTGCCTTTAGAGAAAATGTGTTCTGTGTAATGCTAAGGAGGCTTTTGTCCCTCCTGTATCTCCAAACACCAGGCACTCCAGGGGGTAATGATGGCGCCACTGTTGACCTCATCACTGGAACCTCTCCACAGGCTGAACACAAATGAGATTCTGCACTGAAATATTCAAGTAGGATTCATGTATTTGACAAACAGAAGATAATTTATTTGATTATGCACCCACGTCGCTGTGATAACACATCAGTAGAGGTCTGGGAGAGAGTGTTTCTCACTTGGTAGAGAATGTGAAAATCATTTCCAAGTTCTTCTGAGTCATTTCTCTGAATCGCACTCAGGTTTTAATTTATCATTCCACTGAAGTTTTCTGAAGAGCTTGCATGGAAAAGGCAATCATGTTTCACTCCTCTAGCCAATGTATTTGCCCAGCTAAGGAAAGCAATTTGGCCACATTACTTTGGAATAATGATGTGTCAAATTTTCTCATTAAAAGGGTACCATTTGTTATCTTTATGAGGATGATCAATCATTACATTCTTATTTTTAATCTAATTTTGGGAGTATTTTAGCTTCCTGATACTTGCTGTAATTTTTTTTTTTACAGAAGCAATATCTTGCAGTGATTTTGGTTCAAGACTCTTAAAATTTTATTTCTCTTAAATGAATGTTTAACAGAGGAATGTATGAAAAATATCTATATCCTAGTGTCTCACAATGTAGTCTATCTGAGGAACAACTCATGTATGTTATTTTCCATATTGATAAAAATTTGTGTACTACTGATTCTAGCACTTTGCATTTATTAGAGTTTGATACTGTCTAGGACACAGATATATATATATATTTTTGCTGTTGTTTTGTGCTGATTAAAAGGCTGGGAAGTGTTTAAAGCAGACAGAGTAAATTTATTTAAAAGGAAGGCAGTGAAGGACTCTGAAGAGAAGGACCCCAAGGTGTGCCCAGTGGAGTCCTCTGGGAGAAAAGTCATTACACTACTGGTCTCCGCACCTATCACCTCTCTTGGGCTTTGAGCTGATGGCTTGCTGGCTTGTGCATGCACTGCCTAGGCTCTTTTTATTGGTTGAGTGGTTACCTAGGGAATTATGGGGAAAAAGAAGCTCCATTTTGAGCAGGAGCCCCATGGCTTTATGGGAACAAGAAGTCTATGGTGGTCATGTGTTATCTGTCATGTATTACGTCTTCCACTCTTTACTTACATTTACCTAACCGTTCTCCTTCCTTTCCCTCATGTTATTCTTAATAAATAACCTACTACTTTAAATGAAAATGACTCATAAAATGCTAAAGAACTACATGTGCTAGGCTCTTACTCCTGTACAGTTACTGAATGGGAAGTTAACTTAGGGAATTTGAGTGTTTATTTCCTGACTTTCCATAGCTAGAAGATTATCCCAAACATTATTACTTTTACACAGGCCTTTTGTCTTCAGATCCCATATTTATTAATTCTATCCAATTGGCAAAAAAAAAACACAACTAAATTTAACATGGAGGTTGAGAAACAAGTGGAAGAAATCCCTAAATCCAAAACGAACACTAGAAAATGGCTAAAACAAAGAAAATAACTGAAGACAGGAGCTAACAGGTTGTGCAACTAAATTTAAATTGATCACACTGCTTAGAAAAGTGTTGGAAAGTGATGTTCAAAAGAGATGATTTATATTCTGTTTCAAGTAAGTGAGGTAGATAACGTCATTGCATATCTCACTAAAGTGTATTTAGATGTTTGGATGTTTTGCTTCTTAAAGTGAAGGCCATCAAATTTATGAATGCAGATCACAAAGGGAGAGTCAACAAATCTGACATGTATGGATGTTTTGAGGTTTGAATAAAAGAAAAATGTTTTGATTGTTATTGGCCATATATGCATGTGATATTTATCTTGTGCAATCATAAATCTTACATAAGATAGAAAAAAAGAGTAAGTACTTAGCTAACTATAAAAGAGCTTCAGGCAAACCCTTCAGGTATTCTAACAAAAGGCACCTTTGTCATAGAAGGCAACAGCCCCATGCTTGTGATAAACCCTGGAGACTTCAGTGGAAAGAGATGTGGGAAGCAGAGATTGCATTGACACTGACCTGTGTGGGCCTAACTAATGTGTGTGCTGGTATCTTATTTTAAACAAAATACATAAGTATTATGTATCCCATTGCATGCCAGTGACATATTCTTGTACCACTACCTACTTATAATGGTGAGATTCAAGTCTCTGTCTTAAAATAGCCAGCAAAAAGCAGGATTGGAGGAATGGCTTTAGCTGTAGAGAGCTAGCAAGCATAAGCTCTAAGTTCAAATCTCAGAACCAAACTATATTTTTTTAAAGCAGTCTGGAAAAGGGAATAATCTGCTTATACTCATTATAACTTTTGTTCTTAGAGAAGCAGAGAAAACTTACCACATTCTGACAGCCTCTCTGAAGAGAAAGGAGAAGAGGAGAGGGGAGGGAAGGGGAGAGACCAAAATTATTGGAGAACTTGTGCATTGTAACTCATCATTGAGTATCTTTCTTCCATTGGCATCTGGACACCTGGATGTATTCTAGAACATTCTAGTCCCTGAAGTCCGGATCACACTGTGTCACAAAGATCTCCTCCCTGGCTCTAAATTACTCTTACTTTTGACACCTCGTCATTTTCTTGCAAAACTTGCCAACTATTGCCAAGAACCCAATTTTCTAAACTATCCCTGGACTCTGGCTGTGGTTCCCAATCCCCCTTAACACGTCACTATCTTCAAACCATCTTCCACTTAAATTTCCCCATTTTTTCAGCATCTGTTTGGATTTCCTGCACCCTCACCCACATGTGCTTGGCCTCCTTACCCCCTTTTATGGGGCTCCACGTAATGAAGTGAACCTGTCTTAGCACATCCTGCTGAAATGAAGCATTTGAGCACCGAAGTTCTCTACATGCTCCCAGGAGAAAGCAACTTAAGCTTATGCATGCAGCAGAAACAACCAGAAGAACTACAGAAATGTACAGCACCAGCAACAGTCTGGCGTTGATTTGTGGGGGGCTCTGGAGAGTAAATTATAACATTGGAAGATGCTCTTCCTGTAATGAGGCGATGGGAGAGTTTTCAGCAGTACGTCCCAACTCAGGTCACCAAAGGTCGGCCTCTGAAGAGCACCGACACAAGTTGTTAGTACTGAGGATTCATAACCCAGGGAAGCATGGGGAGACGGCCTTTCAGACTCTGAATGTGTCATAAACACTCAGCTGTGATATGACATTCTTCTCTGCAACACTAACGCTGTGATAATTCAGCAACATTGGATTTGTGTTTTATCCTTCCCTGTAAGCCCCTCTTTTCTATTCCTAAAGATATGCTCATGTTCACTATAGACATCTTTTATTCTATTTCATCTAATTTGCAGCTGAATCTCACACACACACACACACACACACACACACACACATAACCACAGCCATACCTGACAACACATCAACTAGAAATCAGATTCTGGATAAATGAAAGTATTAGGAGATAAAAGTATAAGTTGGTAACCCAAAAACAAAACAAAAAAATGCATTTCAATCTATTTCTTTAATCTGCACTATAGAATGAATCACTGATTCGGCTCACGTTTATAACTGATCTTTTGTTAAGACAGAGAGGAAGTAAGTATCTTCCTATAGAGTTAAATGAATATTTAGACCTGAAAAATATCAGAAATATTCTCAATAATGTGTCTGTCCCAAGCCACACTCATATCCACTCTGTCACTTTGCTCACTAACTGCGTAGGAAGAGTGGAGGATATTCTTAAATAATTGGTGTCTCCAAGTGAAGAAAAATGAGACTCAAACAAGTTAATGAGCGGGAAAAACCATGATGAAAACACATGGTTGATTTGATGCGTCCAAAGAAAGAGGCTCCTCTGACCTCTAAAAGCATTTCCAGGGCCATGGTCCAATGCTATGGCTAGAAAATATTGAGATATCCTGAAGCACTATCACTTGGTAAAACCATGCCTAAAATTGACATTCATTAACTTTTATTTACATATCACCAGATGTCTTTTTGCTTATATTAGTTGCCAGAAAGTATAGGAGACAAACAAACAAATAAAAAAATTAGAATTCTCATAACTTGGCTTTCCTTTGCCTGTAATAGAATGTATTGACTATGTTTTCAAATCTGAGTATCTTGCTTCAGAACCATATTATAATGGCTGGGAGATATGGACCATCACTTCGAATGAAAACAAACACAGTAGAAGAGCTTCTAACTTTTGAACTTCTAGTGATTACAATTGAATAGAAGGAAGTATACCACTGTGTTTGGTTGCTTACACAATTCCATGTCATGTGCTTTCGGAATAATGTAGAAAGACAGTATGAGCATTTTTGTAGTACTTCAATTAATAATGAACCTTTTTCTCCCTGTTTGATTGGACTTCCATGGTGGTAGAAAGCAAAGGACAACAATTTTGCTGTCCAAGCCTGAAAGACTATATTAAGAAGTTCTGCCCTCCCTTGTTTCTGTGAAAAGATACTTGAGGATGGATAACAACTATATTTTGAAGAGGATTTCCAATTTTCTAAAAATTCCCTAATGGTTAAATGGGGTCTTCTATTTTAATCTTGTTTTCACAAGACACCAGTCACTGATAACAAATATCACATTAATCATTTTTGCAATCAGGCTAAGCATGCTTTTGAATATATAAAGCTTAATATTTCTCAGGATTTATAGTGCTAAGAAAACCTTTTCAGTAAAACATTTTCTCAAGTAAATAAAAAATAATAAGTACTTGTGAGACTATGGAGAAGAATCAATTCTATTACAGTGTTGGTGGGAATGTGAATTGGCACAACTCTTATGGAAAATAATATTTCTCAAGAAACAGAACTAGATCTGCTGTAGATGCAGATGTTCCATTGAATCTATTCTGGCTATACAACTAAAGGAAGTAAAAGCATTACACCAAAGAGACATCAACACATCCAGTGCTTGTTGTGGCACAGATCACAATAGTTAAAATTTTTAAAAAATCTACCTTGGTGGCTATCAATGGGTTAATGAATACACAAAGTGTGGTTGACATACATATGCACAATGGAGTTATTAAATGAGAACAGTATCTGCTCTTCTGCAATAAAATGGATAGACCCAAAGGACATTAAGTGAAATTAGCCACAAAAAAACCACTACATATTCTCTCATCTGTAGAAGCGGAATAGCGATTGCTAGAGATAGAGGAAAGGGGTTATTAATTAAAGCATGTTTCTTGTAAACTGTACATAATTGGTTCTATATTGTTCAATGAACCTACAAACTTTGGCATATAATATTTAGTTCATTATATTTATTAAAATTACTGCTAGTTTAAGTCTAAATCTATCATACTATAACTTATGTTTGATTTTTCCTACCTGTTCCACACTTCTTTTCCTCTCTTGCCTAGCTTTTAGTTTCAGAACAATCAAATGAAATTTTATGATGCCATCTTTATTAACTCTGTTTAGTTTGCTTGGGTTAGGATAGACTTATAATATATTGCCAGGGGGGAAAAAGTAGTGAGTTGATGTGGTAGAGTGTGCCTGTGGTTCCTGTTACTTGGGAGGCTTTTTCTGAGAATCTCTTGAAGCCAGGAAATGACAGAAATAGATCTCTTGGAGCCTCCAATGTACCAAGTTGTATGTGGTGGTCAGCAGTCTCTTACACTGCAGAAGAAAGAGGAAACGGAGGGAAGGTGTGTGGCATTCTGGAGAGTGGGAGTATACCCTTACAAACGCCGAGGAGGAGCTGAGAGTGGGCAGTTGTTACATTTGGATCAATTCAGGTGTGAGTCTGAAAACCAAAGTTTAAGAAACACCCCCACTGGGGCTGGGAAGGTGGCTCAGTGGTAGAGCGCTTGCCTTGCATGCCTGAGGCCCTGGGTTCGATTCCTCAGCACCACATAAGCAAAAAGAAGTGGCGCTGTGGCTCAAGTGGTAGTGCGCTAGCCTTGAGCTGAAGAGCTGAGGGACAGCACGCAGGCCCAGAGTTCAGGCCCTATGACCGGACCCCCCCCAAAAAAAAGAAAAAAGAAAAAAAAGAGAAACATCCCCAAAACTGATCAAGTACAGCTCTGGTTAGTGAACCCAATTGTCCACTTTAGGTGGAGAAAGAAATTCTTTAAGGTAAAAATACACACTGTTCTCTGACATATTCTGTCTGGAAGAAGATAGGCCTTAGGGATGGAGAAGTCTCTGAAAAAGGTTTGTGAAGATTTAAGAGGCTGTTAAAAAAATGTGTAAAGATCCACGTGTCTTATTCATAGAGTAGATACAGAACAAACAGGACTCAAAGATGACTTTTGAGGTACCTGTTTGCCAGCCTGTAATTGGCCATTCTGCTGGTTGTGCATGAGTAGAGCAATAACTATTGTGATAGAAAAACAAGGAAGGCCTGGGTCCACAGTCTATACCCTATACCCATAGCTGTACTATTACAGTAACCTAACTCTTCAATGGAAACCAACTGTTTATGTTATAAGAAAACACAATTTATTTATTTTGATTTATCCTAAGTCCAAGAAATTGAGTCTTTAATGTTTCCACAGGATACTATGCATTGTAGAGGTTTTGACTGGCAATTTAATGGGTAGGAACTAGGAGAATTTGGTTTTATTTCCACTTCCCTGACTGACGTGCTATAGTATTGGAGCTCACTTGCTACATTTTCAACTAACGTACCAAGACAGCATTTCTTACCAGTAAAATAAGAGTCGAAAGAATGGCTCATTCCTTCCAGTGGGCACAAAAGGAGGACTGGGAAGAATAAAAGGAAGAACAAGCTAAATTTATTTTAATCAACATACCATTTTGTAAGGATGAATCTTATTTGTTTAATTTTTTTCTAATAACACTTTTTGATTGATTCCTACTAATAGAATATGGATATGTATCTCTGCTTCACATTTAAATCTGTTGCCCTTCTTGAAGAACTCCACAGAGCAATCCTGAGATTTGATTCTCTTGCCAAAGCTAATGCTCAACTTCTAAAATTTCATTTTATTTGGAGACATCTTTTACTGCAAAAGTCCATTTCTTTTAAGCACTGCATACATCAAGTGGTTTCCTCAGTCTGGGACTTTAATGGTTCACAGCATCCTTTTTTTTAAAGGACTTGCTTCCTGGGGAGGGAAAATTGGAGTCAATAAATGAGAAATAAACAAGCTTTTAGGAAATCATCACTGAGAAAAGATACAGGAAAATCTGTGAAAATAGAAACATCTATCCTTTCCTGCTCTGTCTTACTTACCCCAAACTTGCCATCTTCTGCTTTAGGCTAAGGTGTCACCACAGAACTCAATTAATGGACAGTTCAACGAAGTGAAAACCAGGAAGCTAAGATATGTTTTGTCTGAAAGGCAGACAGTGAATGATGGGTGAATACAGTCATCATACTCCATGTACATGTGAAAATGGAACTAGGAAGCTTGAAGTTTATGGGTGAAGTACAGCAGATGATGGAAGGGATGACATCTATCTAAAGAGAATTAAAAAAGAAATTATGAATGTATACCTTGAACAAAGCCTAGGGAATGCAAACAAAGAAATATGGAACCTAGAAAAAGTTATCTAAATAATTTCCATCTTCCCTTTTATCTATTGATGTCCAAAACTGAGTCTTCATCAGAAGTGATCACTGAACAGAACATCTGGCAATAAAAACTGTAGTGAATTAGAATTAGAGTCTCTGAAACTTTCCTTTGTGATTTGATGCTCTCATGGTGCTTGCAAAATGCTGCCCGTGGAGCATTCCCCTACCTTGTGGGAAAGTATATTCTTAAACAGTCACTGGTTTTAATTAATTCTTCTAGATTACACATGTATGATAAAGTCACAAAATAATCAGTTCTTGTGCTGTCCATTAGTTAGTAAACAGCAGTATATGCTAAACAACATAAATACTAACTAATGACTACAAGATCAGTGTCAGGAACTACAAGAATATGTCATGCCTTATGATCTGGACATTATTTATTAAGCTATTGATAATTATGTACCTATAAAATGAAAGTCTGGAGACTAAACAAATGTTAGGCACCATCTAGTTTGCATATTTTCAGTGTTAGCTATTTTCATCACTCCTCACACTTCAAGACTTTGAACTGCAGCTGTAGAGTTCATGATCTATTCCAACTAAATATTTCCAGTTGCTATGTGTGTGTTTCCTTCAAAGTCTAAACTTACATGTTTATCTGACAACGGTTATCCCTGTTTGTATATTCATAGACATCTCAAACAAAATATGCCCCAAACTGAGCAGAAGGTCTTTACCCTAAAGCCTATGACTCTTCAGTCAAACCCATTCAAGGCATTCAAGCCATGCTCCCCTGACACACTTGCCATTTCTTCCTGTCTGGTGAGGAATCCTCTTCATCAGATATCAGCAAGGACTGCCCCCTCGCCTCCTTGGGCCTTTTGCTAGGAGGCCATATCTTCCTTGTGGACTTCCACACCCATCTCAATTAAACTGCAGCATCTTTTCCTCAGTCGCTTGTTCTCCTGTTCAGTGTCACTATTTACCACCTTCTAAAGCACATGGTATTTGGATTGTTTATCTTGTGTTTGCATCCTTCACCATTATTAGTACTGGGAAGGTAGGAATTTTCTCAGTATTTCCTGGTACTGGCTGGGTGAATGAATGCAAGAAACATTAACCTGAGATGCAGATTATATGTACTCATGATCTTCCTTACCAATAAAACTTTACATTTTTTAGTTCTTAGGAAACCAAGCTTTTGTATGGAAAATTACCAGGTGGCCTTTTCCTTTTGATAATTGTTAGAGGAAATTAGGCTTTTCCGGAAAACCATGCAGACATCTAAGTACAAAGAACAAAGAAAAGGTTTACTGCCCGTAAAGGACCGGCAAGACCCCTTCTTACAAGAGAGGAGTGAGAAGAAGCACCAGCTCTTGTCTGAGGTGACCTATATAACCCCCTGAGGCCAGGAAGGGCTAGAAGGGGCTAGAAGGAGGAGACCTTGCTGTGGACGTGAGGGCCAGGGGCTTCCTCATGGCGGACTAGGATTTATGGCTGCTGCCCAAGTAGTAGATAAGGGTCCTGCAGGTTACTTTAAGGGAATTGTGCTGTCTTCTATGGTGGTGGCTGCCCCAGAGCAGTCCATGTCAAGGCTAAGGGGGGTTGGAGGCTGATTATTTACTGCCTTTACTACCTGGGCCTAGTGTGGCCTAGGAAGGGAGCATGCTAAGCTATGGGGAGGGGAAGGAGCATGCTCAGCTATGGGAAGAGAGCTCATTGGGCTAACAATAACCACTAGTGGATGGTCATTTTCCCTGGTATTTCTAAGATATACATATATATGCATATTGACTTGGACAGGAAAATAAAGTAGGCTGGTTAGCTCCACTGCTCCTATGCGAGCTCTAGACTTTTCTTCCATAAAATGAAAAAGTATCTTCACTATTTGGCTTATTTTAAGCAGGTTGCTTCAGTTGTTTACTCTGTAACTAATTTTGACTAAGATGAGAACTTTTCTCATTTTTGCTTGAATTTTATGAAGTTGCAGTCCTCTGGGTAAATTCTGTTTCAAATACTCATTGCAATGAAGTATTTATTGGTTTATTTAATGACATCTGGTTATAGCAAATATAGCGTTTCCCACTTTGAGTTTCATTTTATGAGAAATTTTCCACATATTTCCTAGGTTTCATTTTGAAATGTGTGCAGTTTTAGAATAGGCTGTTTTTTCATATTGATGATGTCTAGTTTTGCATGAGTAAGGCATAATTATTTTTGTATTTCACAACAATAAGTCATTATAGTTTGAAATTTTAGTCATTTTTGTAAAAGATAATTATTATAAATATTGATATATATTATGGTCTCAATGAGTACTTGAAATAATATTAATAATACAAGCCAGACACCAATTACTCACTCCTAAAATCCTAGCTACTGAGGAGGCTGAAATTTTAAGATCATGGTTCAAAGCCAACCCTGGCAGGAAAATCTGTGACACTCTTATCTCCAATTAACTATCCAAAAGCCAAAGTGGAGCTGTGGCTCAAAGGATGGAGTGCTAGCCTTAAGTGAAAAAGCTCAGAGACAGTGCCCCAGGGCCTTAGTTCAAGCCTCAGTACTGGCAGAAAAAAAATACAATATATTTTCAGAAATCAACAGTCTGAATATAAAACAATAAATGTGATTATCTTCATTTATTTCACCATTTCTCATTTCATATACAGATTAATGACTACAGGAATGATAGAGATAAAAGGAAAACATCTTTCAATAAGGATGAACTTAACTAGAACTCATCGGATCAAGCAGCTTCCTGCTAAGGTGTTCTTTAAACATGATTATAATAATTGTCAAAACAAACTAGAAAGCACTTTATTGCAATAAAACTGCAAAAGAAAACATACAATATGTTTTTTAAAAAGTTGATAAAGTTCTATTTAATTTTAAGATTTGGTTGTTAAAAGTTGCTGGAAAGCACCAATATATTCTTTCTTTAGTTTTCAGTAGAAACAGTTGAAGTATTGAATCTTGACTTCTGCTCTCAGCTATGATGTTCTGTGGGACTGCATGATCACAATTATATAAATGTGCATCTCCCACACAAATTCTGAAGAAGGAAAACAGACATGAGTGTTTACATTGGAATTCAGCTTTTTGCAAAGTTCAGTAGCACCCACACACAAAAATCAGTCTTTAGCTACAGAAGCTGACTTGTAGCTGCCCCATCTGGAGGGTATTGAAGAAAAGGGAGCTTAGAGAAGGCATTTGAGATGACAGAAGGGCTACAGCTGGAGCTGAGTGGTTGATGAGTGAATGAACACACCAATATTTAGAAACCCTACTCTTAACAATTAATGCAATTTCAGCCTTTTATTTAAGTTGTGTCTCAGCCAGATGCTGGGTGGCTCATGCCTATAATCACAGGTACTCAGGGGGCTGAGGTCTGGAGGATAGTGGTGTAAAATCAGCCCAGGAAGGAAAGTCTGTGAGACTCTTACCTCCAGTTAATCACAGAAAAAGCTAGAAGTGGTACTGTAGCTCTCAAGCAGTAGAGTGCTAGCCTTGAACAAAAGGAGCTTAGTGACAATGCCCAGGCCCAGAGTTTAAGGCCCAGGATTGGCAGAAAAAAAGAAGAAGAAGTTGTGCCTCTAAGAAATTTTTAGAAATCAAAGCACCATTTTTCCCCTTCTAGATAACTTTAGGGATTGAATCCAAGATCTCTTTCTTGCTAAGCACACTGTACCATGAAGCTACGCCTCAGCCCTAAATCGCCTGAAAAAGTCTCTTGTGCATATCACTGTCCAACTAGGCAGAATTTCATTCATTAAAGTCTAACTTTTGGGTTTTCTTCAAAATTAAGGACTCTTTGTTTATGTCTGTCTGTAGTTTGGTAATCATGAGGGACTGACACAGATAATTAAAAGTTACTGACATTGTATGGCAAAGATTTAGGTGACGAATTTTATATAATTTTTTATTCTGTGTTCTGTGAAATTATGATTTTGTAATGCTAAAAATAAGAGTTGTGGCACCAAAAAGATGTTGTACAATTAAGGGGATTCTGGAGTTAGAAAGAATCAATTTAAGCTTCATATATACTCAAATGTTACATGGTTCTTTGAAAGTCACATCAGAACAAATTTCAGAAGAAACAACAGAGATAACTGATACTTGGCAGATAGGAGAGGGAGTCTTAAAAGATTAATTGAATGATATCAAAACAGGAGTTTCTTTGTAGAGCAAGTAATCACATGCATTGGACAGCTACCGAACATAAGAGCTCAGGGTCTCCCCATAAGGGTTATGAAGAGAGGATGTTTGTACAGGGAACGTTGAAGCAGTGTATGGAAAACATTAGATTTATTCCTGGAGCAGTAGCCTTATTTGGGTCGTTGCAATGGAAAGTTTTAAGTGTTTACTTGGTGGTTTCTGATTGGCCAAAACTACAGCTATTTATACCTCTAGTTGGCATAGAGAACTGACAAAACGTAGGCAGAGAAGACTGATTGTTCCAGCCCCGTGTAGGCTTTAGTTTAAAAAACAGCTATGTTGTCCCTTTCATCTCCAAAATCAGAGTTCAAAGCTCAGCTGGATGGAATGAAAGGGCAAAGGGGTTCTAGAGGAGAGCTAAGGTAATAATCATCTTCCAACAGGCCTGAGATTCCAACTAGTGCTAGAACCAGGTTAAATTAAACAAATAGAGTATTCATTAGACTAAGGAAAAATGAAATTTAACTGGGACAAAAAAGTCCCAGGTAACTTGAGAAGCCGAAGTACAGACCCAGGGGATGGGACAAACTGAGGCCTGGCATTTACTCAATTTTGCAATGGGAGCAAGAATAAGGCCAAACTCAAAAGGCAGAATTTCCTTGTAGAAACTCCAGGTTAGTCATTAAAGGGAAAATTCCAGAAATGAAGGTTTGAAGTAAATTAGTGAGTTAAATGCCAGGTTACTGGAATTTGCTAGATAACAATGAAACTCAGAAAGAGCCAGAAAACCTGGACGGTGGCTTGATTTGGGGTGTGATAAGTAAGAAATTTGGAATGTGGTTTTTGCTTCAACGACTTATTACTTTGCTTATGGAGACTGTAATTGCTGTTTCACTAACTTGCTTCTTTGGTGGGAAAATTTGGGATAAGGACTTTGCCTCGTGGCTTATGGCCACAGTTATTGGAATGACTGGAATTGTAATCACCATTCTGCAATCACTAACTGCTAGTAGCTCTGCTTCTGTAACTTGCTTCTTTGCTGATCACGAAACTGCCACTGGCCACTTGCGAGTGGCATCCCCTGCCCCATGGACCTTGCCTTGAAATACCCTGAGCTATGGACTTCTCTGCTGGCCTTCACTGCCTTGGTATAGCAGAGGTCAGCCACCATGGCCATTAAATGATTCCCAGCCCCATTGACTGAGTGTTGGTAACTCCTTTTGGTTTAAGTTCCACTGGCCCCGGGAAGCTAGGATATTTCACTAGGCTATTTAACCTTCCTATACTTCATTTACTTAAAATTTATAAAAGTAACAAAATGGCAGGGGGATTGGATCCATTAGCCCTAGAATCCTGTGCAATCCTAAATTCTTGCTACAAAGATTCGTTTCGCAAGCCATGCATAGATAGGCACAAATGAAATGTATACCAAAACCATTCACCCTGATGCAGTCAAATAAAAGAGTAAAACATACAGGGTGTGGTTTTACCATTGTGGTTTTACCCACAGTTTTGTATCCAGAACACTACCAAGATCTCTGCCACTCACCTCATCAGTACTGGTCACCAATTGTGGCTAAAACAACAGCCAAGGGGTAAAAAGAATTCTGTATGTATGATGTGATTAAGATTTTTTATTCACAGAAGAAAATGAATGATCATGAACAGAATATCGTTTAAAACTTTCTTCCTACACATCTGTCTTAATACCAATTGAATGAACTTTAAATCTTCCTACACATCTGTCTTAATACCAATCGAATGAACTTTAAAGAAATAGGCAGTCTTGTTCAATAGCATGCATTGTTTAAACATCACTTTAAACATATTTTGGATTAATTTTGATGATTTCTGTGTGTAAAATGCAGTCTTAATTGTGCATAAAACTGTTATTATGGGAGAGAGAGGCTACAAGATGGCGGAGGAGAAGCTGGAATCTGAACAAGCTCTCGCCTAGAAAGCAGTTTTAGAGTTCCAGTGAACAGTCCTAAGCCAGAGAAACACACCAAGTGTGCCATCACAGGACAGAGAGTTAGACAAGTGAGAGAAAGC
>NW_012267314.1:2575238-2641640 GCF_000151885.1 Dipodomys ordii | reverse complement strand
GGCTGCAATGCTTGGTAAGAAATGTACGCATTATCCTGCCCATGCAATTGTAACCCCTCTGTACAGTATGTTCACAAATAAAATAAAATAAAATTAAAAAAAACTGTTATTATGGCACTGGGTGTGATGGCACATTCCTGTAATTCCAGCTCATGGAAGTCAGACGTGGGAGGAATCTAAATTCAAGGTCAGCCTAGTCTACACAGATTATCTTGAGAAAAATAAATACTACAGTGTCATTATGCCAGTTGACTATATTTTTAACTCCTTTGATAGAATTTAATTATGTCCTATCAGATACAAATGCATGTTATTTTGTTGAGCCAATTCTTCCACATTTTCAAGGTAAATTATTCAGACAGAGACAAAAGTTAAATTTTCTTGAGAGAAATAGTTTCTACACTTCTATTGTCACTGTTACTTGGCATTTTGCATTCCTGTTGCTTCCAGTTGACTTTTTTTTATTAATGTGATCGCTTTGTAGAGGTACTTCTAATTCTCACGCCCTGTCCTGCTGTGTAATTTATGAAAGGAGACACAAGCCAGGTTTTCTTCTTTTAGCATCAAGATACCATGGAATGATCTATCCTTGGTGTTGAAGCATGATGGCTATTGGAGATTTTGTTATTTAATTTCCTAAATTCTCTGTGAAGAATTTAGTTAAGATTGCTAAGAAAACACTACCTGCATAGACCATAACAGTTTTTCATTCTTCTGGATACTGACTATTCTTATTTTTCCCCATCTATAATTTTCACATCAAAGAAATATGAGTGTTTTCTCTTTGCTTCATAAGCAAATTGCAAAGACTAGTTACCTTAGGAAAATCTTTCTTTTAGCAGCTCATAGAACAAAAATTTAAAGAAGCCACTCCATAATGATGCTATTATTATATTAAATTCTGTTTGTCTTAATGTATGTTATTGGAATGAGAAAATCTAGATATTTCCATATATTTGCTGTCAGTGTTTATGGTTGTTAGATTTTTTTTTATCCCTTTAAAAGCAAACACCCTGGAAATACCAAGCTGGACCTTAATGTGTGCTTACGCTGAATTATCTTTCCCACTGATTAGTGCCAGGGAATCATTATTTTAATTGTGTCATTAAAGGCTTCAATGCACTGCAGATGCATGAAACAGTGAACAGGAGAATTTGAGGGAGAATGTGAATGAGACAGGTGGCCATTTCAAGTTCATTTGCATTCATGCCATAAATGCAGAAGGTTTTCTGGGAGGCAAGGATTTTTCTGTGCACCCTGCACCACTGTTCAGCCTGCCACTGGGATGTTAATCCCCTCAATCAAGTGATTACACAGAAAAAGGCACTTCAAACTTGATTCCCAGTTTCGAGTATGAACTTCATCAAAAATACCTTGAGGAGCTTGCTCGGAACGTGTGTTGGATGTTAAAAAGAAAGAATTTCATCTCTCACTTGCATATTGCTTCTTATCTAAATAACCCTTTCACAAGCACCACTAAATATGGAGAAATAAAGAGAGTGAAGTTTCATCATTGTTGATGAAGAGTAATTTCAACTACTGCTTTCACAAACTCCAGCCAGAACTCCTTTAAACATACTTTGACTACACATAATAATTTAACTTTTTCCTCATTGTCCTAGAATGATAGCAGCAGAGTTAATATTTCTTATACTCCTAACATGTTTAACAAATACATTTGAAGTCCTACTAAATTTTAAATTATCTATATGGATGCTCACGATGTCAGAATTTGGGCACCTTTGATATACCACAGACCATTAGAGATGGGCCATTAGAGAAATAGGGCTATCCTTGTACTGAAGAGAAAAGAGGAAGTTGGAAGAAAAAGAGAGAGGGGAAAGAGAGAGAGGGAGGGAGGAAGGGAGGAAGGGAGGAAGGGAAGGAAGGAAAAACAGAAGAAGGAAGGGAAGGAGAAAGGGAAGAAGGAGGGAAGAAAGGAAGGAAGGAAAGAAGAAACAAATAAAAAAGAAGAAAGGAAGACAAGAATAAGAATGCTAAGGAGATTTAAACTAATTCTCAAAATCTGTGAATGCTGGGCCAGTAAGAATATTGCATTAGAGGAAATGCAGACTCAGACTGGGAATAGCTGAATTCAAACACATTTCTTTAGTGCAAGGCCAGCAGGTAGTGCTTTTCTCGTGTTATCTTTTTACCAAGACCTGCCTTACAGGGCAAATGAAACACTAAAGGTTGACATTGGCCTCTGCTTCTTCACCCTTTCCTCTGAGAATATAGTTCTGCTATACACCTGCAAGCATGTGACTCGATCAATCCCCCTTGGGCTCTTGCCAGCCAGCAGCCAAAGTTCATTCTAGAAGGTTCGCTTTCTAATGGTCATGAGCTGATGTGGCCAAAAGCCTTCCATCATTCTGTTTCCTTGAAGACAAGTAGGAAATTAGCCCTAACACTTAGTTTCTGGATTTAGAAGCAGAAGGAAGGCAAGTTTTATGATTGATGATGGTAAAGTGAAACATAAGACAGGTCAAAAGAACAGAAACTATAATCAGCACTGTGGAGTACTGCTTATGTCCGTCTTTTATTTCATGGTCCGTGTCACTTGCCCCCATTTACTGAATATTTTTGGTGGCAGTGATTCGGTAACAACAGCCTCAATTTTCTGATCCTTATTCCCCTGTTTCCGAAGCATCTTTCTGCGGTCCATGTCATTTTCTCAGTGGGCCTTTTGGCAGGAAACATCCGTCATTTTTCTTCATTTTTCTTCTTGCTACCTATTTTCCCCTTCCTGCGAGCTGAGGAATAGTAAATTCACTGAAGAAGGAAAAGAGAGCATTCACAGATTTTGAGAATTCGTTTAAATCTCCTTAGCATTCTTATTCTTTTTTTTCTTATTCTTGTCTTCTTTTCTTCTTTTTTTTCATATGCCTATTAAGATGTCTTGCAGATGGGTTCTAAGAGGAACACCAGAAGGACTTTATAAATGCTGTCTTCACGGTGGAATCCTGGGCAAAGTTCTCTAACCATGTAGAGGACTTCATCAACTTCCCGCAAGACCCTACAGCTGATCATGACTGAATTTCCTTTTCTGTAATGAAAAATGAAAAAATTACATGAACCCAAGTACCTATCCACAGCAATTTTTCAACTATAGAGTATTTTTTACTAAAAATAAAAGCGTCTAAAAGTAAGAAAAGGTAATGAATTAAAAATAGCCTATAAATCCAGTCACAAATGTTTCTTTCCAAATAAGGAGAATAAAATTAAATTTATCTCTTTCTTCTTATCTTTTACAAGAAGGAACAGTGCTTTGTATACTCTGGGTAGGTCTTCAGTCCTGCAATAAGCATTTGTCTGACTTTGTGTCTTTTCTGCAAGCTGTTTCTTTGCCTGGAGTTGTTCTTATTAAATTGAATTTATTTTTCCAAAGATCAGCCCAGATGTTCCCTTTCTATTCAATGCTTTACTTGATGTCCATTAGGAAGATAAACTCTGAAGCCCTCTATCCAGATCACTATTATCATTTCTTAATGTCAGACCATATTAATGCAGTAGAAAGGCTATTGGCATAATTTTCATGAGAATTCACAGAAGATGTGGATGCCATTTTTCTCATATCTGAAGATTCCTTCCAGACGTTGGCAAGACAAAGTAACGCAAACTTTCGAAGAAATGAACAAAGAAAAGAAGAAAGGGAAAAAGGAATGTGAGTATTATTTTGATCACTGATTTTCACTTCCTGTTCACTTCACTATGCTATTCTGTGCGGAAGCTGTCTGAATGTGAACAGCTGTCTTCTCAACAAGTGGCAGACGTGTAATACACATCCCACCTACTAACCCAAATTGCTTCCATGCAACCACCATGAAATTTAGAAGGAAAATATCACAGGAGTTGGAAAACCAAGAATTCTATGAGGCTTGAGAATTGTATGGAGGAAGGAATTCTGGAGAAGCTCACTCTATGTAGGACTCTTGGGGAAAAAAAGATGGGGACCAATGTCTATTTTTCATGGAACTATTTTATACTAGAAATAACTCTTGACCTTGAATAAAATCATTTTGATGTTCAATCTCTTTATTTCTCATATTTTTATTAGCACCAGTTACACAAGGATGATTTGTTTGGGCAGGTACACAAGGGTGATTTGTTTGGGCATTTCCAGAGGCATATACCATGTGCCTTGATCAGACTCAACAACTTCATCAACAATTTCTCCTCCCTCCTCCCTGCTCAAACTTTACAAATAGTGAGCTTTCTCCAAGCTTAAAGCAACTTTCAGTATCTCCCAAACTTTTTCTCAGAAAAAGAACTATAAAAGCAGAAAATTCCCCAGAGGGACTAGAGCTTTACTTAAATTAAAGCCATAGACCATAATGAACCAAGACAAAACTCCAAGATAGTATGATTGGGTGCCACAAAATATTGTAACCCCTCTGTACGGTCTTTTCACAATAAAAATAAATAAATAAGGATGATTTTCCAATGAAAGAGAACAGATCTAAGTAAGTCCTGGCAAAGTTCTCTAACCATGTAGAGGACTTCATCAACTTCCCTCAAGATCCTACAGCTGATCATGACTGAATTTCCTTTTCTGTAATGAATTTAAAGGCTATTTTTAATCTCTCACTTTTTCTTACTTAAGGGAAGTCCTTATGATTATAAAGAACGTGAACAATGCCTATCTCTTTTGTGATGCTACCATCACATTATTCATGTTTGTGGTGATACTGTTTTTACACACCAACTTACCCCCACAGACATACAAAACTAGAGTACATGCAATATGCATATTACATAAATTGTTAATTATAATTAATGATTATATTCCTTACATAATATATTTTAATCATTATTTTAGAGTGTGATCCTACTTACATTTTTTAAAGCTAACTATAAAAGAGCTTCAGGCAGGCCCTTCAGGTATTCCAACAAAAGGCACCTTTGTTATAGGAGGCGACAGCCCCATGCTTGTTATAAACCCTGGAGATTTCAGTGGGAAGAGATGAGGGAGGCAGAGATCGCATTGACACTGACCTGTGTGGGCCTAACCTAATGTGTGTGCTGATATCTTACTTTTAAACAAAGTACATAAGAATTAAAAAGAAAGAAAATGAAAAAGAGAAATGTGCATAGAATAAGAACATAAAGACAGGAAGCATTGTGTAGAGGTGTACAGTATGCATTCAAGGTAAGGGTTATTATAAGTCATACCCTAAGAACAATAGAACTTATCAAGTAAAAATTCATAAGTAGACTAAGATTATTAATTGAGAGAATATAAATATATCCTAGACTAAGTGTACCCTGAGTCTGAAGCCCAGCATGCTGTATACTAATAACAATGCCTGCTCTACATAGTAGACCTGTGGAAAAAGCTAGACTGACTGGAATCTTCTCCTCATGTGTGCTGCAGGACCTGTGTGTATGAATTTAAACTGTTTGTTTGTTCACGGTGTCTTTTCTCATTTTTCTTATTTCTTATTATTATTGGAACACAAAACTATGTGTAAGAAGTGAGCTTCCTGACTGTCTCTGAAATGATGAGCTGTAAGTGATTCATTCTTTCTGGTTTTTCCTTGGCTTAAATAACTTACAGGGAGCTCAACAGAGATATAGAGAGAAAGGGAGAGATACTCTTGAGATTGTCTACTGTATGTCTAAAACTAGAAATAAAATTGTTGTCTATATTTTAAATGTGCTTCGGCTTATCTAATAAAAATATCCAAGCTGGTAATAGAAAGTTATTGCATTTAGGAAAACAAAACTTTTTGCATGCATTTGTCAGGTCCTGTTCTCAATGTCTGGCCCTGGACTTTCATGTTCTAACTCACAGATTTGTTCACATGTTCACCATGTGTCTGATAGGGAAACAGTCACTGCAAAGACTGGAAAAAAATAGGCTTGCAGGGTTCCTTTCCCAGCACGTTTAAAATGCAATATATAGGCATACATTTTGCACAAAATATACCAGTGACTCTAGGGTGGAAGGTGAAACCTTTGGGAGATAAAAATACTCTTTGGAGAATACAATAGGACCTCAGAAGGCATGCACACATACATACACACACAGTGGCGACACCATAGTAAGTACTACAGAGTGAGGTCGAAGTTGAGAGGTTGTGTTGATGTGTGGGTAAAAATTGTATACCAGACTCTTAGGAGGAGTTTTCTCTTATCTATCCACCTGCAATGGAAAATTTTAGTTTTTGAAATTTTAACTTAAGTAAATGGTTTAGAGAGGTTCTTTTTCCCTTTTCTCCCGCATTTCTATCATTCAAATTCAAAGAGCATAAAAATTTAGATTGGAAATTCTCAAAAAAATGCCAAAATAAGCTGAATTTTACCATACCTAACAGTACCTGAGATCTGAGATGTGGGTTGCTCACAAACCATTGGTTGGAGCAGTATATATCCTTAACATTTTAGCCACAAGCAAATAGAAATGCTGTAAATCTGTGTAACTGCTTTTAGTGCTGATACTGACACACATCGGAACTTCCACGTATTCTGGCTGGCACTTTGGAGTGGATGTGCTGTGCCTTTATTTACATGGGAGGCAGATCCTGGCCTTCTCACAGGAAAACAGAATCAATGGCACATCAGGCTCTCCGAAGGCCAGATCTCGACAGAGGCCAGCCAGATGGGCCTCCCATGGCGCACTTTCTACCATGACTGTGTCACAATGTGTGGCCTCCAGGAAATGGTTCCATTCTACTTTTAATCACGGGCTGTGAGTATTTATGATTATTCACACTGACACTTGATCCTTTGCATTTCAAGACCTGGGCAGAAGCAGCCTGAGGATGTGGCCAATTGAATCACCACCCCAGGAGGCTCCTTCCACCAGGCAAGGGGAGAACGAGTCAAATGCTTTCCCCAGCAGATGGCCTCTCCAGGATACATCCGTCAGCACTTTTCTGATGATTAGCATTCTCATGCCACTCTGCATCGGTGCCCCTTCCGTCTTGGCTTCTCACTTTAGTCGTGACTCTTGTTCAGTTCTTTTTATAATTCTCGCTTGCAGCAAATGTACCTGCTTAGGGCTGCTTAAAAAGTAGTATCATGGAGACCATTTATTACCACTGGTACAGGTGTTAATGTGTGCTGATGGAGATGCTTCTAGTTACTTAAAATAGAGTTTGGGTATCATATAGATCTCAAAAAACTATTAAACAGAACATTACATAATTATACATATATTTTATGTATTATTAACTTTCAGTTCATCCATGACAAAGCTTATTCATGGACACTTATAGGCATATCATAAGGATAAAAAATATACTTTAGAAGGAAACCATCATAATGTTTACAAGTAGTTGTTGGAAGATTGGAAGGTATGAAGACAAAAATTTGGAAGTAGTATATAAATTTCAGCTTTCTATATATGCACGTATGTGTTTGAACTTTTCCTAAGATGTGAAGCAAATGAAATAAAATGCTAACAATTGTCAATTCTGACATTATGTAGCTGAGTTATATTACATTCTGTCTTCTTCCCTTCTTTTATTTTAATATGTCAAATAAATATTAGTCTAGCAAAAGTCCACTGAGGTACAAAAGAGTTTAGGAGATTTCTTTAAACAGTGCCAGAGTAATTTTGCTAAACTTATTTGTTCATCTTTATCACTGCCTAAAGCAATATGCTACCAATGAGAGCACTGTTTACCAAGCTCTAGAACAGTGGTGGAGTTGGATAAAATAATAAGAAAACACTAGAGATATTCAAAGGAACATCATGAAATATACCCAAAGTATAAAAGAAAAAGACTAAAAGAAAATTACAAACTTCTATTGCAAAGCTCTAAATAATAAGTAAATACTATAGGATAAATATTTTAAAAGACTTTGGGAGCAAAAACACAGAGAGGTTTGTCATTAGATGGAGTTCTTAAAGTTTTCCAAAAGTTTCTATAAAATAGTAATGAATGTGACACCTCGGTTGAGGCATTTTCAAATAAAGAATCTCACAAATCAAGAGGGGCACATGGAGTTACAAGCCAGTGGCTCAGCCAGTTGACTGACAGTGATGCATTTCATTGTCATTCCTGAGGTGTCAGCACTTTCGAAACTTAACAACTCGCATTAAAATCCAAGCAGAAAAAGTACTGCCTGACACTTGATCTTCAGGTGAATGACGGTTGCTGATTTTTAATAGAAGAATGATCTGCTGAAACTTAAAGCAGATAACGTATGGCACGAGAGATTTACTACTCAGAGACACTCTGGGAATCAGAGATAGGACCATCCATCCAGGCCTCTTCTCTGCCTTCAGACAGCAAATTGCCTTTCAGTTCAGGTCTCAGTCTTGTGCTAGACCATATTGTGCTATGTTTCTCTTTTTATGTCCTCTGCCTTCACTAGGGAGCTTCAAGGTTTTCAATCTTCAAAGCAGCATAAAAGGCCTGAAAAGTAATAATTAAAAAAACAAGCATTGAAAAATGTAGAACCACTTGCACACAGAAAAATTACAAAGGTCTCAACAAAGTAATTGAAATAGGAAAAAATAAATTAAGTCTAATCTTGGTAGCAAAGAATGACACAAGTGTTCTCTAACTTTAGTTTAAAGTTTTGGTGTTTTATGTTGTTGTTGTTGTTTTAACAGAATCCTACTTCCTATGTTTCCATGAAATAGTAATGAATGCTTCAGAGTTCTGTGGACTAGAGGAATATGGCTTGTGTATTATACTCAAATAGATGTTATATTTAAACCCCTGAAAGGAGGCCCAAGGCCTAAGGCAGGGTATAGTCTCCACTTAGCTCCAGAGCAGACCCCAGCTCCATATACCCTAACATTTCTCCTTCTGCAACTCTGACTTTGGTTACCACAGTGTCTCATGGCTGTCAGGCCATGACCAGGAGATCAGACCCAGGACCCAGGTTGTCTGGTGTTGAATGTGGATACCATCATTAATGACATGCAGACCCGAGGAAACAGATACACTTCTCTGTCCCAGTTTCCTCACAACTAAATATCTATGGAAACGGGCAGGGCCACCTGAAAAGTTTGCCAGGAGAATTTAGTTGGTTGCTATATATCAATCACTCAGCCCAGTGCATTAATATTGAAGATGAAGTGCTATCTCAGATTCTGAGTTCAATCTGAGAAAACTAATCAAGGGTGATGGGGGAAAATAAATACTGCTCCTCAGTCCTGGAATCTGGCAATCCTAAGTTTCTGGTTTGCCCCATTCCAGATTCAGGTTAATAACTGAGAAGATACCTCCAATCCCTTTACTTTCTCCCCTCATTATGTGTGTGTCTGAGTATGTCTAATTCGCCTCCTTCTACCTAGGGAGAGCTCATGTTTTAAGCTGTGGCTGAGTGTTCATATTGCTCCTGTTAGCTTTCAACATGAAGGGCTACAGTCGAGCCATTAGTAGCTAATGGGCAACATCTAGGATCTTCCAAATCAACGTCAGCTTCTCCCTGACTGCCGACTGCTTCCAGATGTGTTTGTCTCCCTCAGTTGCAGTGTGCAAGGTCACATATTTTGCTTACAAATTCTACAGCCCATCACTTTTAGTTGACTGATTCCCCTGCCAAATTTTTTAACTTACAGATTCTTAAAATCAGAGTTGGCACTCACTTCCTCACTGTCTCCTTCTGTTCCCATGCACTGTCCATTGGGCCCTCCCTCCATGCTTTGATGGTGCACAGTGTAGAATAGTACCCACAGTTCTCACCTGAGCCGTGTTGCTTGAAAGCAGGAATAAAGAAATCCTACCCTTTGTGTTTGGAACACAAGTTTCTGAAAAGAAACTAGGACTTAATTAGACCCAAGGGGGAGACCTTCTTGCTTCCCTAGGACTAGAGCACACGCAAGCCCTTCCTTCCCGCTCCCCTTCCTTTGCCTGGTAAATGATGAGCTCCACAACTGCTACATACAAGCCAATGGGAATGAAAGGGCCACGAATGACTTGCTCAGACTTCAGAGGGTTGTCTTCTATCCTGAGCTTGCATCCACTCTAGCTTTGTAGCATACTGTAGTTCTCCCTTAAAGGCCTCTACAGAGAGAATCACCAACTGCAGGAAAAAAACAACAATTTTCCAATGACATCAGCTCTTCCAGCTTTTCTGCACCTGGTTCTTTTTTGCCTTGTTTGCTTTTCTCTACCGAAGAAAAGCCCTTTCTGCCTGACCTTGAAGATGATTTCTGACCTTGCAGTCAGAGCTTCCCTGCTATTGCAATAACCTCCCTGCTTTTATTACAGCACTCCTTCTTTTACTGCAATAATTTTCTAATACAGGCTCTGGTTACCCTAGTGAAGGTTTATTTCTTTCAAGATTCCCATTAGTCTTAATTGCCTGATTTGTTTTCTGTATTCTTTGCTAGAATATAATAATTGTAGGTACAGGAAGAGACCATCACAACACTGCAACACAGATCTCAGTGCTTCGTTTATTATTAAACATATTCTGGCTTTGACCTCAAAGATCTAATACTTCAATTTAATGGTATCTTTTTGATCTGAAATAGAGGATAACTTAGAAGAGCAAACCAATAGAGAAAGTATAATTAACTGTAAAATGTCAAAACATGGAACTATGTTAGCTCGAACCTTGATCCACTGCACCTGCATATGACAAATAATTCCAAAGCTAAAATTTGAATCAATTTTTAGTTAATTATGTATGAAAGGATCAGTTATTAAACTCTCCAAAGTGCTCTTCTTAAGTACATCTATCCATATGATCAGACATTTGTTTTCCATGCAGTGATACTTATTAGCATAAACTTGTAAAATGAAAATAGCAGTATTTCTCACAGGAAAGAAGTTTCACTGTATATGTTTTGTATATTATATGACATTTCTAAATATCATCTCAGAGATATCCAATCTTTCATGATTTATTGAAAACATACCCCATGTGAAAGAGTTATCATATAGGTAAGGCAAAAAGTCCTTGCAAGACAGCACAGGAAATTTTCATCTCCTCCTACCCTAGCTATGATCCTAAATCCTGACCATTTAAAATTTTACAACCTTGGATTCAGTACTATTCTTTTATAGACACTTATAGCATCTTGAAATTAAATTTTGATCATCTGAAATGTCTAATACTGATTATTTTATCTCAGACTAAACTTTGTAGAACTCATGGCTTTTCAGGAAACTAAATAATGAACAATTTGACCTTCACCTGAATACCTGCATTGCAGAATGCAATAAAGGAATTTGAATCAAGATATTATGATGATATTGGACTAAAAGAATTCTTAGATCATACAATTGCTTAAATATTTAAATCAAGAGGGATATCCATCGGCTTGAAGATATTTGATTGAAGATAACTGTTAATGGAAGATAATTTTGGTTGTAGACATGCTTACAGACTTGGTGATTCTCTTTAGAATTTTAAAATTTATTACAAAAATTATAACGTGGTCACTAATCATAGATGGCAGATAAGTCTCATATGTTGTGCAGCTATAATTAGCTAGCAGAAACTACCCAGTAAACCATGATGAGAAGGTTTTAAAGCCATATCTGAACTTAGAGGATGAGTTGTCAGGATTGATTAATCATAAATACAATGTTCATAAGAGTAAAACATGGGAAGATACATATAATAGATTTTGTATATCTGGACCAAACTAATATCTAAAAACATCATATATTGTTCGATATCAAGGCAAAGTTGACTTCAAAAGAGTGCATCATGTCACTATGTATACAGAGATAGATGTAGATAATACCTAGATAGATGATAGATAGATATAGAAGCAACATAAGTAGTGAATAGTGAGAAACATTTTAACCTCTGACCAATGTTTACATTAGTCACTACTTCCCTTTCTACTTAATTAAATTCTACATAATGAAAAACTACAGGTGTGTGTGTGTGTGTGTGTGTGTGTGTGTGTGTGTGTGCATGTGTGTGTGTGTGTGCATTTGTGACAATCCTGGGGTTTGAACTCAGAGCTTGGCCTTGTCCCTGAGCTTTTGTGCTAGCACTCTACCACAATTCTACTTCTAGCTTTTTGGTGTAAAACTATGTTAATAAGTGTTCTATTTTTTTAAATGAAATATTGAGCTCTCCCTTTTTGTTTTAAATACTATTTCAGACCTTGTGTAGTACATCCCACATCTCTTCTAGTTGAAATATAAACATATAAAACTGAATCTACACTATCTTGCCCATGTAATTGTATTTTCACAATAATAAAAAAAACAACTTTAAACAATAAAAAAACTGAATCTATTGAAACTTTCTCCTATCGTATGTCCATTTATCCTAATACTTTGATCTCCAGCAAACCTGCACACATTGCCACTGACCTGGATGATGGACAACTTCATTCTACAGAATTTCCTGACACAAGGGATTCAAATAGATTCTCTGATCACTTGGATCACATTTATTTCTCAATTTGGTCACATTATTGCTTACGAGCAGACCTTCAAAACTCCTCCTATGTATTTTTATTCTTAGGTTTTTTTGTCCCTAGTTATAGCCAAATTTCATCCACAGTATTTCATAGGGTTCTGAAAAAGTAAAGTGTCATATTTCTTTGTAAAAATGACAAATTTGTCTCTGTCAAGGTCTTACTGGGGAAGAAAAATAGCATTTTCTTTTACTCTGCATATCCAGACTGATTTATAGCTAGGCAAAAGCTTGAATGTCAATTATAATAGTACTAATTGTTTCTTGAGTGTGGTTCAAAATCTTATCAATTGCTTCCCTGAATTAAAGACTTAACAAGTCCACATACCACATAAAAAGAGTTTCCTAATTGCTGGGGATTGAGTTCATCACCTGCCTGGTGCTTGCTAGACCAGCACTTTAATACTTGAGTCATACCTCCAGCCTCTTTTGCACTGATGATTTTTGCATTGATTATTTATGCCTGGGCTGGGCTGAGTGGGGCTATGATCCTCCTTTTGAGATTTCTCCATGTTTCTGGGAATATGAGCACTGGCCACTGTACTCAGCCATTGTGTTTCCCCATAGTCAGGATAACAGGCAAGCACCAAGAACACAGCCATTATTTAAAACGGAGTCTCATGAACTTCTTTTTGCCTGGGCTACTTTCTACCCATGATTCCCAAATACCTACCTCTAAGAAACAGACTTAAGATGCTGTGCTAAGCTTCCTAATTCTTTTTAACCAAACCAAAAAAAAATCTTACCTAAAAGAACAAATCTATCTGGAAGTTAGTATGCAGAAAAGAATTGATCTGCCCCACTTGTTAAAATAGTGAACTACTTTTCAAACTGAAATGAAGATTACAAGAATGTGCTCTCAATAAAGCCTACTGCTTAGTTCTAAAATCCTGGCTTGGTTTCTTCATGATTAGAAAAATGAAACAAACTTTAACCTCTGGAAAGTTATAATTTTAGAACGTATATTCTGATGGCTTACACAAAGTTCAATTGAAAATTTAAAATTGAGTGTAGTATAGGTTTGTTGGTAAACAACTTACCTCCAGCTGAGCTATTAGTTTTCGAACACCTAAGTAAACTCTCAAATAATTCTGACATTTCTTTTACCTATCATTGTAGAACTGAATAGAAATTAAGCATATATATATATATATATGAAAAACACTGTGTATTTTTATTGTGAAAATACTGTACAGAGGGGTTACAATTACATGGGCAAGATAATGAGTACATTTCTTATCAAGCATTGTAGCCTCCTCCTTTGTTTCCCCTTCCCATCTTCTCTCCACCCCCCCACCCAAACTTCCTCTCCCCCACCAAAGTTGTAAAGTTTGTTTTCAACATAACAACTTGTACATCTCATTGTTGCAATGGGTTCACCTCTATCCCTAGTTAAACAATTTGTTTTTTTCCCTTCCCCTCCACAAATTATACCAATATCAAATATAGTGAAAGCAGGGGTTATATCGTGGGGGAGGGTCATGCAAAGCAACAAAGAAATAATCTTATAAATGTGTTAGAAACAGTCGCATGAAAAAAAACCATTTGAATACATATCTTAGGGTTCGTTTCCCTAACATCAACTTATCTGTCCTTTTCTGCTTGACTCAGACATATACTAGATATTGCAAATAAGGGAAACCATGGGACCTATGTTTCTTTGGGCCTGGCTTACTTCACTTAATATAATTTTTCCAAGTCTTTCCATTTCCTAGAGGCATAGAATTCCATTGTGTATATATACCACATTTTCTTGATCCATTCATCTACTGAGGGGCATCGGGGTTGGTTCCATATCTTAGCTATGGTAAATAATGCTGCAATAAACATAAACACTGTGTATTACAAGAATTATTTTTAGAGAGTTCAAATTTCTAGGTAGAATATCACTGTGTCAACATTGCTTTTAATTAAACATCGACAGAAAAACAAATCATCAAAAAGCTACCATAGTCATTTAATCAAATCTGCCAGCAGGATTTATTTCCAATGCCAAGTAGAAACTGTGTACAAATCTAATCCATTGTGAAAACATCAACAAAACATCCAGATTGTGCCAATACTGCTCAAGGCAGTAGTGCTTTCATTCTTATTGGTGCTCTAAAATATGTTCTTGCACGTGAGAGTACAAATCAAGTTGGTGGGGTGAGGGAGGGGGCGGAGCTCTCTCTATCCTGTTGCTGTAATAAAGTAGATTTGGGACAAGCCCTGTAGATAGGGAGATGGTCTTGCTGACATGGTGTTTTTCTTTAAGGCTCTGTAGTTTATTAGACAGTTTTAGAAATGTTTTCCAAGGCTCTTATTTTATTTTTTTTAATGTAGTTACTTTTAGTATAAGGGTGATGTACAGAGGGATGACAGTTACATCAGTAATGAATACATTTCTTATTGAATGGTGTCACCTCTTTCCTCAGTTTTTTTCCAACCTCCCTCCCCCACAAGTTGTATGGTTCATGTAAACATAGGGTCAGGTGAGTGTCCCTGTTGCATTGGTTCCCCCTTTGTTCCGTCATTTCTGTGTTCCCCCTTACCCTCCCCAAAGACAGATAAACTCACACACAAGACAAAAGGCACAGAAATCAAAAACAGTGACAAAGGAGGGGAAAAAACAGCAAAAACAAGGCCCTTCTTTTACAAACTAGAAAACTGGCATCGACTAAAATGTATATCATGGAAAGAAAAGAGGAATTTCATGAGTGACTCATAGAAAGATCCTTTCATGGGCTTTCAATACTTAACTAAAGTCAAACATCATGTGGATGAGAACATCTAAATTTTATCTCTGAAATTATCACACCCCTTAAAATGTGTGCCTCAGGATGGGGAAGTTCATAAATGGCTGTTCTCAGGAGCAGCACAACACTTGATTTACAGAGTCAGATTCCAAGTACATTCAAACATAGATCACTGGAGTTTCACAAGATCCAGGTTTTATTTCCCTCCTATGAACTTCAAGCCTACACAAATCACACAAATATATACCCTGCAAATACCTCAGGTATAAAGAGGCTGCTTGGCTATGTATCTTCTCTAATGCTGAAGAAGCTATAGCAGATGGCTACAAACAAACAAACTTCAAAGATTCCTCATGCCTATGGTGTGACTCCACTAAACACTGGAGAGCCCAACTATAATCTTGAAAGAATGTTGGTGACTGTCCACATGTGTGTTGTCTCCTTGTCTGCCTCTCATATAGAGTCATCTCAAGTTTTCTAGAACATGCCACAACCGGCAATGGAGGTCATGCCCTAGGATACTGATTCTCACATTTTCCTTGAACCACTCCTGGTGAAGTTACTTCCTTCTCTCTTTGGCTGAGATCAGATAATTCCTCTTTATGTAAAAGTCTGTGATATTATAGCCACACCTGCCCCTTCTTTCTCTTCTCTGGAGGAAGGTCTTGGAATCTTGGTCTCCAGCTACCCGGAGCCAACAGAACCTTCTGGGGCAGCTGTCATTTTTATTCATAATCTCAGGTGGGATACGTCTGTTGCTGAGTCTCTCAGCTGGTATGTTTTACAATTAAAGCCAAATCCATACTTACCTAAAAGTCATCATATAAGTGAATAGATTTTTTTTCCACTAAGAATTATTTTGAGTTTTCATGTATATATCCCAGTAGATACATAATTTTACTCATGGTTAAATGCTACTTAAGGTTAAATGCTATTTAAGAAGAAAAAGAATAAAATACACAAAAGCCACATCTTTGAATTATTTATGGTCTTTTGCACCTAACATAAGGTAGAATTTTCCCTGGAATCTACAATTACATAAATCTCTTAAAACAACATATCTATGCCAATGTCATATCCTACCATGGGCCTTGGAGTTCAGACTGTCTTCAGAGTCCTACGACAGCATTGTTTTTGTCAGTTATTTCTGAGGATTTTAGCTGCTAAGCAAGGCAGGCAGACGACTTTACAAGCAAATTCTCATATAGACATATCTTCAGAAAGTGTCCTTGCTTATTTTTTCTATGCCTGAAACGGAAGAAGTCTGAATATGGCAGAGATGATCCTGTTAACTTTTTGTTTTATTTTGTTTTGTCAGCCGATCTTGGGGCTCAAACTCTGGGCTTGCATGCTGTCCCTGAGCAACTTTTTGCTCAAGACCAGCATCCTATCATTTGAATCGCAGAGCCACTGCTAGCTATTTCTGTGATTAATTGGAGATAAGAGTCTCAGGAACTTTCCTGTCCAGGCTGGCCTTGAACCACAGTCCTCAGATCTGAGCCTCCTGAGTAGCTAGGATCACAGGTGTGAACCACCAGGGACCGGCCCCTACTGCCATCTTGATTTTGCAGAAAGCCCCAAAGTGTTCCTGCCTCTGTTTTAGCCTTTGGCACATACACTCCATGATGATGAGCTAGTACTAGCAATCATGGCAGTGTAATCCTCAGTTTTGAGAAGTTAACATGATCGAGCTGTGGCCCAAGGGCAGAGAGCAGTCAGACAGAGACTGATCCAAAGAGGCCCGGGCAGGGATGCCAAGTACCTCTACCTGTTCTCTTTCCTTAGGCCCATGTCAGCTTCCAGGGCTCTATGTGGTCATGAGCTTTAAATGGCGTGGGTGTGCAAAGGACAAGTTCAGAACTCCAAGAGACCTCCAAAACCGCAGAGAGACTTCAGCACCCCTCTTACTTTCTTACAATAGAAGTCCGACCAGTTTCACGTTCAGTTATCAGTTGAGTGCTCAGTAAAAATGACTTACTGAACATATTACTTTATTTTATTGTTGTTCACGTCATGGGGATTGAACTCAGGGCATGAGCGCTGTCCCTGAGCTTTTTTGCTCAAGGCTAGCTCTCTACTGGTTTTCAGGTGGTTATTTGGAGATTAAGAACCTCATGGGCTTTCCTGCACAGGCTGATTTTGAAACACGATACTTAGATCTCAGCCTCTTGAATAGCTACTATTACAGGCAGGAGCCACCAGTGCCCGGCTTATTTTATGATTTTTGCTTTTTTTTTGTATTCATGTCAAAATGTTTTCAACCAGTAGAATTATTCCAATTTTCAACAGATAGAATTATTTTCAAATTCACAACAAGCCAGCAAGTAAGCTTATTTATTGTACATATATTGATCAGCATTTCTTTCATCAATGAACAATGAAATTAGTAATGATAAAAGAGAAACCCAGAATTCCATCATTTTCCTAATGGCTATGTGATTGTGATCTAGATGGGTGAAATTGTCCAAGACTGTGTCTGCTATCTTTCCTTCTTAAACTATAATCTTAAACCCAGCTTGCTGAGGAACGTGCTTTTCTGGATGCATGTGTACAGGCTTCCAATGTTCTCTTTGCCAATGACAGCATTGCTGTACAAATCACTACTGGATCCTGCCTATTGCTTCGAGAAATCAGTCTTTCTCCATTCATGTGTTGGAAGTGTTTGTTTACGGCATTGCACCAAGATGAGAACACACTGCATTCGGTCACAAGATGGCAATATTATAACTTCGCTTCTTTCTATCTCTGTTACATCTTCTTAATTTTCACGTCTAGCTGATATCATTAGTTGCTAGAAATAGAGAAAATGTAGCAACTTAGAGAAAAGTTCCCTCTGTCACCTTTACTGCATTTTCTGTATACCTTTCCCTCATGTGGCACCATGGGCTTTGTTCCCCTTCACATTTGTATGATAAGACCTCTTACGGTCCTGTCCAAACCATTGTACCCTCAATACCAGCCCCCCATTTTTAGTGTCCTACTCTTCTTAACGATATCACTGTGGCAATTTTTTCCCTACTTTTTTCCCCTTTCTCTTGGATCATTTGCACCAGTGTGATAAAAATGACAGCAAGCGTTTTTATATTGCTTAATGTTCAATGTAGTGACTGTGGTTCACCAGCTTAATCCTGTAGCCATACTGTGCTCAGTATGATTTGATTACTATCCCTTTTTTACAGAGGCTTGCCTAAGGAGCAGATATAATAGGCTGTGTGAACTTGTTGTCTAGTATTTGTCTGTCCCGGCTACAGATAATGGCGCTGTGAGGGGAAATGCACTCCAGGTAAACTGAGAGTGAGGACAATGGAAGCTGGACTATGAATATTTCCCTTAAACTTCCTAGGACAAAACAGTTTTATTGTTAATGTTTGACAAGCCATTATTTGAAGGCTTGATGAACATGGGGACGATATACATTTGAAAAAGAAATGACCCGAGTGGAGGAATGCATGCCAGCTCATTTTGTTAATTTTACTCTGTTTTTAATTTGTTGGGTTTGATGTCTGACACATCTCTCCTAAAACCCGGCTCACTTAAATCTCTTGCAGGTGTTTCTTTTCCTAAATGTATCTGTCTTGTGTCTTCCTTGATAGTCATTCTCGAAGGTCCCATTAAGTCCTGTTCTCCCTGTGGTCTGTCATAAGAGCCCCAGGAAGGTATTGTGACAGCAGCCACGCTGTCCTCCCTGTACCTGGGGACCAGCGAGCCTCCGTGCAATTTGCCCCGGCTTTCCTGGGAAATCTCATCAATGTGATTGAGTTCTTCGTCTCTGCTCAGTGACTACCTTGTGGCCAGGTCTGATGATTTGATGGCAGAGGCTTATTCTGATGGCCAGCTTCCGTGAGGCGCCTGACACATGGCAGATGTGAGAAACTGGGCCCCCGTCACGTGGCAGCTGACAAGAAATCCGGAATCGGTTTCATTATGAAGTACTTACTTAATTTGTGTTCCCAGGCTTTTCTGCCTTCTTAACCATTGCGGGAATCCGGAGTGTTTTAAAAGACATACATTCCTTAGAACTTCCACCATGATGGTTCCTGTACTAACTAAAGGCCTTGATTGATGTCTTTGTGCTGTAAGTGGCTGACAGTTAAGATTAGATATTGGTATTTCCACTTTACCCTGCTTTATCGAAACTGGATTCTCTTCTGGAATGGGAATTGTTAAAGCTGTAATCTAAATATGAGATACATCAATATTTAGACCTTTTAAAAATATCTGATGAGCTAAGACTCTAATTAGCCAATGCTTAATTTACTCTTTGTGGAGAAAGTTACTCTTTGTGGAGAAACTGAGATAAGATTTAACCTCTTGGCATAGACAAAAATAAAACACAAAATAGATAAAGCTAGGGAAACAAGTCTTTGTGGTAGCCAGGAAGAGATGGGATTGTGGCCACTGAATCAGTAGTGGAGAAGAAGGGAAGGGATGGTGGCCCATGGTAGACTAGACACAGTGACTCAGCTCTGGGACTGCTTGCTGTCAGATGGAGTGCCCTTTGTGAACTGCAGTACAGACAGAGATTAAATGCACACAGAGGAAAGCTGTTCTGTATAATTGAAGGGCCAACACGGGAGGGCACGGAGAGATGGAGCAGCCATCTACCAAGCAGATCACCAGAGAAGAGAATGCGCTTCCTGCTGGAGTCCAGATCGCTGAAGTTAGCCTAGCCAAACACAACCAAGCAACAGGGCTTCATTGTCTCACAGCTGGTGACCAGGAGTGAGAGGCTCAGGTGTTGGCAGGGCTATTCCTTCTGCGGGCTGTGTGGGAGCAGTCCAATAGCCACCTCTCCCCTGGCTTCTGCACACAGACTGGCATTCCTTAGTTTCTATCACCTGCTTTCTGCCTTTCATTTAACATTTTTTTTCTTCTGTTTGATCTGGCTCCAATTTCCCACTTTTGTAAAGCCAACTATCCACAGAGCTCAATTCCTGGTTTAAAATATATATGTATGTATGTATGTATATATATATATATATATATATATATATACACACACACACACACACACACACATTTATATATGAAAACCCCACACCAAGAATCATCATTAAGTTACCAAAAGACAATGATTACTTAAAAATCAGAATAAAGGAGGCTGGGAAGGTGGCTCAGTGGTAGAGCACTTGCCTTGCATGCATGAGGCTCTGGTTTTGATTCCTCAGCACCACATAAAGCAAAAAGAAAAAAAAAGCCAGAAGTGGCTCTGTGGCTCAAGTGGTAGAGCGCTAGCCTTGAGCTGAAGAGCTGAGGGACAGCACTCAGACCCAGAGTTCAGGCCCCATGACTGGACCCCCCCAAAAAAATCAGAATAAAGGGAATATTTGGCAAAGAGAAAAAGAAAAAATAATTGTATAACTCTCTTTCAATCTATGACAGCCAGAAAATGCTGAGATAGATTTTTAAAGTCATAAAACAAAACAAAACGAACAAAACAGAATTCAGAACCCAGAAAACTATCTTCAAAACACAAAGAAGAAAGTATAAAGTATAAAATAGTATAACACTGTTACAAAATAAAGGAAGTGAAATGAAAGTTTTTTGACTTCTTATTATATCTGGTGATTATCACTTATCAACTTAAATGTAATCTTTGGTATAAGATAAAATGTATATTGATCCTAAAATACTTAAAAGCTTGTATAGGATATATTCTGTGTTTATTTTAACATAAGAATTTCTTGGTAAAAAGAAAGATTATAAATGAAATGAACCAAGAGTGGTGGTTCATCCCCACAATACTAGCAGTTCCTGAGGTAAAGACTGGGAGTATTGTGTTTCTTCAACTTCTTTCATTCCAACCAAGAAACTCAGAATGGTAGTATGTGCCTGTAATACAAGCTTTGTGAGAAGCACAAGTAAGAGGATCATAGTGTGAGGCTAGCTCCACACACACACACAAATGTGAGATCCTATCTGGCGGAAGCACAAAGGGCTGGGAGTTTGGATCAGATGGTAGAGTTCCTGCTTAGCATGCCCAAGGCCCTGAGTTCAAACCCCAGTACCACTGAAACAAAGACATAAAATCAGATCATCAGGATGTTTAGGACAACCCCATGAAGACTATGTGCCTCTCACATTCAAACTTAGCACCGGGTGCTAAGTTCCCTTGTTTATGCCAAAACCATGTCTGTCACGTGCTGATTTCAGCTAGGAAACCAGAGTTGAGCTTTCCGGGAATACGAATGCTATTTAGTAGAGAGCTTTTCTCCAAAGCCTGTCAACTTTGCTTTAGACTTGCACTGCAGGGGAGGAGGCCCTATCAGAGCTCCTTCCTCCCTCTCGCCTTCAACCCGACACTTGGCCCACAAGTACACAAGTAGGACACTCCCGGCTGACCGGCCATCTTCTCTCCCAGCCATTTCCTTTAAAGCACTTCTTTGTACATTTAATCCTGTTTGCCATTGACTTTCCAGTGCACCTGAAAAAACAACAACACAAAAAGCACCTTTCCTACTCTCTTCTCTCCTTAAATAAGTCAAACCATTTTGAGGGAAGTAAGCATCAGCACGCAGACACGGGCAGCCTCCCTGACTGTAGAACAACCCGACGGGGCTCCTATGGAAGTCAGCCACACGTTGTGAAAGGGAAATTCTCCTGGATAGATGTAGCCTGACAGGAGTTGAGGGGTCCAAAACAAAAGGGTGTATGGAGAAAATCTACCTGGAAAGAGCATCTCAGCATGAGGACTCAGAGGATATCCATGAACCAGTGAAGAACATCTGGAAGAGACCCTGTCATACTGCGTGTGCTGCACATATCCCTGGGTCTGTCCACTCTGGACCTAGGCCGCAACCCCACCCTGGCCTCACAGTAACCCCCAACACTCCTAGTACCAGACCATGGCTCCTTCAGGTCATAAATCTCTGTTTCTAAAAGAAATTTTGTAAAGGGGGGGGGGGTGGGATTCTTGGAGAAATGACTAAATCAAAGGATAGAATATAAAGGTACATGGTGAACCTGGTATTTCTTGTTACAGAAGAAAGCAGAGGAGTACTCATAAAATAAAGGGGACATGTCAGAATAGAAAAGTGAGCTCGAATGGCTCTCTCCGGGACAAGGTGATCACATATATAGATAATAGCACATGACATTTTGAAAACATCTATGAAAATATAATTCAGTTAACAAAGTTTGGTAAGAAACAGAGGTAGGTGTCCTGCTCCAAAACACTTTTTAATAACAAATGGACAAAGAACGAATTCAGTGTGACAGAAGACAAGGTCGATGTCACCTACATCAAGAATGATCAGAAACGGGATGCATCTAAATACAGGCTGCAGAGACACTGCAAACAGAGAAGCCCATTCCTGCTGGTTCCACCGAGGATGGACAGGCTGCATCTAATTTCAAGGAAATGCCAGGACAATCAAAACTGACATTTTACAAAATAACCAGCTTACAGTTTTCAAAAATAATCAAAAACAAGAGAAAGGCAAAGAAAGACTTGAAACTGTTCCAGTCTGAAAGAGACTAAAGAGATCTGACAGCTCAATGAAAGGTTTGATTGTGAGCTGGAACTATTCTCTACAGAGCAAATGGAGAGACCTGAATGAGCATGATGATTTGGTGGTAGAAATGTACCAGAGCTATTTTCTCTATTTGTTGTGATGTTGTGGTTACACGAAGAACATTCTTGTTTTTAGGAAATGTTCTCAAAGCTTGCAAAGATACCAGGATAGCAGGTTTTCAGCCTCCTTTCTACTGGCTCAGGAAGTAAAACTTGTTTCTCATTTGCAACTGTGCTCTAAGTTAGAGATGGTTGCAAATAGAAATCCTTAGACTAAAACTTTAGGATCCACTGTGTGGCTGCAAGTTTTATTTTAAAAACTTTTTATGTGTTAAAAGACAAATCCTTGGGAGGGGTTGACATTATCCAAAAAACATGTACTCTTTGCCAGAGTTATGTAACTGTAACTGTACATCACTTTTATAATAGCAATAAAAAATTTAAAACATAAATTAATAAATCCTAAAAGTTAAAGCAAGCCAGATATATTAGGGGACTGTATTTGTACAGTTCAGTTAAAGCTATTTCTACACAGGTTTATCTTTTTAATAAATGAGATAAGTATCTTTCTTACTTTTCAATCCTCTGTTCGGCAAAAGTATTACAAAATCTTAAGTTATCATGGTATGTGTGTTTTCCAAACTCTTAAATATGTGCTTCCAAATTATTTGATTAAAATATTATCCATATGAAGAATTCTTAGGAAAGATTTCTCTGAATAGTATTTCTGAGATTTTACTTTACTTTCTGATTTTCCCCTACTCCTCCTAATATACCTAATAGTTTCATAATGCCTAAATTGTGTATTTGAGGTCTCTTACAGGTTAAATAAGAATTGCATTGATAATACCAGTGGTAAATAATGTGTTTTTTCCCCCAGCTATTGAAGGAGTACTGACTAAGAGCCAGAAGAAGTAGTAGGGCAGAAGAACTCAAGTACTGTCAATGTATGCACAGAGGTAATCAGTCTCTAAAGAAGTGTGTTTATTGATTAATCATTGCTAAAGGAAAATGTCTGAGCCTACCACTCATGGTCCATTCAAGTGTCAACAGTTTTTACTTTATTATTTGAAATATTACAACTGCCTAATTAATTACCTTGCCCACGTCCAACCTTTCAAGTATGTTTTCTAAAAGGTCAAAAGAATTTGTGTCCTTCTTCTCACTCAAGAGTAATTCCGCCCCTGAGCTTGTTCACTCATTCTTGTCACTTGACATTTACTGGGAGCCTTTTCTGTTCCCAACAGTACTGCCAGCACTCCTGGAACTTTCCAGCTGTGGAGAGGATGAAACATTACAAATTAACTGTACATGTGCGTTCAAAAAGGCAAAGAAAGTAAACTCTGGGACTATAGAAACCCATGAGCAAGTTTTCTGTAGACATGAATCCCAAGGCATTAAAACTAACACCTGAAGGAAGAGTAGGCTTTGGTAGATATCTACAGAAGGGTCAGTATTCAAAGACCTAGAATTTTCTTTTAAAAAAGGAATAGATACCTCCAAGACCTGAAATCATGTATGTTATCATGTTTCAACTGTATAAAAGTATGGTTGTTTCATATTGGACAGGAATCAGGCCGGAGATACAAATAAATAGGAGGAGTGTAGTGAGATTGGGATGTGTCTTTGAGAAATGGGACGTCATCCACCAAGTGACTCTTGGTGAAGAGTCTCATTTTTCTATTCCCTGACATTCTTTGTTGAATACTCATAGAAGCCAGGAGCATGATCACTACATAGACCCATGGTCCTCAGAATTCTTCCCTATGAATTTCCATTCCTCTCTGCCTACTGAACTTGGAGTCATTGAATTGACATCCCCTGAATAGTTCTTTTTCCACGCAATACCATTGAGACAGAGCCATCAATCCCATTTCTCCATATTAGGAACCATGGCCCTGAACAACATGTCCAGTACAACTGTCCATGTGTTCTGTCACATATTCTTCTTCTTCATGGTCCAGTTGCTACACTGCAGTGAGTTTTGTTTCTTCATAGATTTTGGCTGTATTTTGGAAAGACTGGGGAGCCATTTTCTCTTTGTCAACCCACTCTTACACATTACCAATGGAAGCGACCAATTCTAACTTGTCTAATAATTTTAGAGGCCTCATCAATATATATATATATATATATATATATATATATATATATATATTCAGGTTCCTATTATATAGACTTACATGACATAAAAATAAAGCCAACTGTATATGTCCTCCTATTTAGTTTACCAATGTAAATGTTTTTCATGAATTATTGTCTTTAATCTTTTAAAAGTCCTTCCTTATAAAGTAGGGACTGATACACTTGATTTTATTTGTAAAGGAATATTTACATCAAAATTTTTTCAGAGAGCAAAATTCTTCTTAATTTCTTTATAAGGAAACAGGTTTTCCATGTAATATGGTAATAATATTCACTGTTTTAAAGTATATGGCGATAAAAATCCATAATTATTAGGATTTGATTAAAAACCCAAGATCAACACATTAATAACTATAGAACCAAAGCAAGATATGACTGCAATTCTCTGCACATACCATATAGAGTAGATAGGTAAATGGATAGATGATGGACTGATAGAGACAATATTTTTTATATCCAAGAAGTCATTAAAAATTCCAGTATGAGTGAAAATATGCTTGCAAGTTTATTAAAGAGAGTCAGCTATTCAAAGTAAATGTTTCCCTTGGCTATGCCATGACCTAAACAAAGAATAAAATCTTCCCCAAGTCAATGTCAGGGAAACATCTTTCTCTTTGGGAAAAGAAGGGAAGGGATGTTGCTTTAAAAATGGCGGCAACCGGCCATAATAATTTCAAGGCATCTCTGATGCTATCATCAGAATTTTGTCTGCTCCTTTGAGACAAAGCCCTGATAACAGTGAGGTTGAAAATCTCACAAACCAAGGGAGAATGTCATAGTAACTTATGCAGACAGAGATACCATCATTTCTTTGGGGACATTTTGAGAATTACCCAAATACTGATTGCTGCAAAGCTCAGGGAAGAGCTGCTGACCTTTGTGTAAACTCACAAGGAACAGAGATCATGAACACTGGGGAAGGCACTTAATGAGGCCTTTGGCAATGGCCTTTTAAATCCACTCTTAAATATCTTTACTATTCTATCTAGTTAATTTTCAGTAGTTCTAACATCATTATTTTTTATGAACAGAATAATGATGCAAGTTGCTCTTCGAAACTTACAATTGACAGTTGTCATCTATACCCATTTGTCAAACACAGACATTACTTTCTCCATGAAACCTCACATTTCCCTGGAATTTGTTGAACTTTTCCGTCCTGCTTTTTAAAGGCCTCCCTCATAGCATATTTTATAGTGTCTGTCTGTGTCCCTCATTGGACTGTGATGTATCCAGAGGCCACGTCTGACTAAGCTGTAACCCTAAGCTGCAAGTATAGTACCTCGATCCATGTTGAATTCAACTTAATGTCGTATGAGACACACATTATGCATTAGACTCAGGGCCATCTGCCAAATACGTCAGCTTAACAGAATTGCAGAAAGTTGCCTGACTCGGATATAAAGTAATATAAATAACAATAATTAAGATGACTTATTGTGATTTTAATTATACTTTATCATCTCCCTTTATCTACTTAATATGCTGGAGATTTAAGTAGAGTGAGTTTAAAAGACAGTTTTGCAGATGAATTCAAAGGGATCAAAGATTTCCCTAGCAATTAATTGCAAAATTGGGCTTTCATTTCAGACTTGGAATTTCTGGCTAATTTCCAACTCTATTTCACACAATCAATACTTGGTAAGCCATTTAAAGTTAGATTCTCCAGTAGAAAATGTACTCACATAATTATTTACTTGGTCTACATCCTGCATGTATGTATGTGTGACCAACACACACATATACACCTATGTTTAAACTTAATCTTCAGAAAAAAGATTTATTTAAAATTCTATTTTAATACAGCTAACAATTAAAATTTCTACCAGACTATTATACAATGTTAAAAAAAAACCTTTAAAAAACGAATGCACAAAAATAATGAATTCATTCTTTTGCTGAAATGGAACGTATCCTCTCATCCCAAGCTCTAGTGAAGAGGGATATTCGAAGTGTTGAGGTGACTTCCATTTAAACAGCTAGCCCTTAGCTGGACTTCTAAGAGAAATCTGGGGAGAAGCAGAGGTCTGGCCGCAGCTGGAATGTGAATGTGCCGATTCTGCAGCTTCTACGTAAGCAACTAGAGAAGCAGTCCACACAGTCTCCAAATAACATACCCAGGCAATGAAAAAGAATCAAGGTGCTCATGCTCTGCTTAATTTACACACTGAAAACACAAGGAGCAAGGGAGAGGACCTGATCTCAAATTAAAATGTGAAAAGTGAAATATGCAAAATTAAAAAGAAAAAGAGAAGGAAGAAGAAAGAAAACCAGGAGAGAGGAGGAAAAGAGGAAGAGAGGGAGAAGGAGGCTACTCTGTTCAGATCCATCACAGCTAATGCATTTGTTTTCCTAACTGCATGCACCACCATCTGTGGCAATTCTTAGCTGCAAATTTGTTTGAGTTAAGAAATATCTAATGGAGGAAGCATTCTGTATCCCCCCCTCAAAATTTCAACCATGATTTTTTTTAAATTTCAACCATTATAATCATTTGCAACATTGTTATTCAACCAGTTACTAGACATGAAAAGCAAAGTTTTACCTGAGTGTTAGATCTTTATAGTATAAAGGAAAATTAATACAATACTCTAAAAGTTATGTCAAAATGCACATTGTTAATGATACTTTAATTTCCTGCCTCAAGAGTCATATTTTTAGTGATTGAATTCAGTAAGATATGGTTTTTTAAAATGAGTTTTCACTGCCTGAAAAGAGAAAGTTTAATTTTATTATAAGCTATATTTCAAGTTTCATTTTAAGACATTCAGATGACATTGCAATTTAATTTTCTGATGAAACAAAACGCAGACTTTAATAACAAATGCTTTTGTCAGAGTCAAAGTAGATCATCCAAAAGTACTTTAGCTATTATTTAATTGAGCTTAATATAAATCCCCACAGGTAGATTCAAAACTAACGCTGTTCAAGGAAAGAGAGACTTATTTTTAAAAAGGACAACAATGCCTCAAAAGTCAGAAGCATAACCTTGTCATGTGTCTCCATATTCACTAAAATGGGAATTTATATCAATTACTAATTTGTTCTATCACTGGGACTCTGGACCTCAACTGGACCTAAAAGGAACCTGACATAATTATAAAAAATATACAATTAAGCATCATCTTCTAATTTCCAATTCAGCCAGTCCTTTGTCTTACCAGAGGTAATAAAGTAGAACCTTATAAAATGCCACCGTAAGAGCTTCCATGTCAATTGTCCAATTTTTCAACCAGATCCTGTGCAACTGACATCAACTGCCAATTCACGCTTCAGGACATTTATCAACATGTGCTAATTTAACTAACATGTAGCAGGAGGAAATGAAGCATATGATGCAAACTCTATTGTAGTTCATGAAATTTCCTTTTTTTATTTTTTATTTGCAGGTAGTGGGGCTTGAACTCTGGGCCTGGGCACTGTCCCTGAGTTCCTTTTTGCTCAAGGCTATCACTCTACCCCTTGAGCCATGGCTTCCCCTCCAGCTTTTTCTGTGATTAGTTGCAGATAAGAATCTCATGGTCAGGCTGTGAAGGTGGCTCAGTGGTAGAGCACTTGCCTTGCATGCCAGAGGCCCTGGGTTCGATTCCTCAGCACCACATAAGCAAAAAAGAAATAAAGCCGGAAGTGGCGCTGTGGCTCAAGTGGTAGAGCGCTAACCTTGAGCTGAAGAGCTGAGGAACAGCGCCCAGGCCCAGAGTTCAGGCCCCACGACCGACCAAAAAAAAAAAAAAAAGAATCTCATGGTCTTTCCTGCCCGGGCTGGCTTTAAAGAGATCCTCAGATCTCAGCCTCTTGAGTAGCTCAAATTATAGATATGAGCCACTGGCACCCAGCACAATTTACTTTTTGATATACTAGTCCAGTTTCCTTCTTAGCTCTTCATAGTTGCGGTCTCCAGCAATGAAATGCATTTTCCTTTGTCCACTCAGTGTAAAGCCATCGCTCAGACCACTATCAGTAGGTTTGGGACAAAATGTCAATTTGTGAGAAAGAAGAATCTAATTTTATTTAAATTAAAGCAAGCCTGGACATTACTATAAAATGTTTAAAATTCAAATATTAGTAGTTTAATGTGAGTATCATTTCATTAGCTGAATAAACTGATTTAATGAGCTGGTACAGCATCCTACTTCTCAAAAACCACTCAACTAATAATTCTTGCCTAGTTCCAAGTAAATTCAATGAGACTGGTTTGGAAAGGGAGAAAAGGGATGAAAAGCAATGACAGGACAGCTCTGATCATGATGTATTGGCATCCATAGAAAAGTTAAAATTAAATTCCCTCGTACGAGTAACTCAATAAAAAGAAACCCAATTTAAAAAATTCACTTCAGTGTAGAGTTCTTGTGCCAACAACCTTTCCTCTTATTCTGTTCATCAAATTCCCTATAACCCACACCATCAATTCCAAACAAGTTTTCTCTTATTTTAAAAATTATTGCCTTACCGTTATTTTTATGTCATTATGGAATTATAATTATAAATCCTGCACATGCTCATATAAATCCAAGGAATGCAAAAGGCAAGGAAAACATTCATAAGACTGAAGATATTTCCAACCCAGCTCTCTGCTGGCATCGGTAACCAGAGAGCATTAATGGTGACATTTTCCAGCAGTGCACTGCGTTCTCTAGCTTTGTCTTCCTTAGAAAATTTCAGGCCATCTCCACAAAGAGCTAATGGCCTCAGCATTCCCTTTGCAACAGGGAACTAATGCTTAGAGAAATTGCAGAGTGAGAGAAAAAAAAAGAGCAAAGTGATATTTTCATCTCTTTGGTTAATAATCCATAATTAGTTTATTACATAGAAGAAGAACATGAGTGCATAATAAGATACTACACAAACAAAGCAACTGAGACTAGAGAAAAAAGAGAATTTGAGAAAAATGAAAGAAGGAGAAAGGCCAGGATGTGGCTCAACTAAATCTAACAGCCATCTGTTTAAACTTTATTTTCAACCTACCTGCCGTGTTTCAGACAGGTGACAAAATTGACAGGAAATAAAATTACAACATGAAGAACATTTAAAGCTACATTGAGAATAACTTATTTTAAAATGTGGCAAAATACAACGGTGCACTAAGACAGCAGTCATAACATCAAAGACTCTAATGAGATTTCACAGACAAAGAAAAGCTGCAGAAGGAGACAGGTGAGGCATCTGAGCCAGTTGTGCGGAGTGGAAGAGATTCAGTGTGCAGAAAAGGAGAACAAGGAAAGGAGTAGGTAGAATGTGACAAACATTTGTAGAGAACCATTGTCAGCCATGAACCACTGTCAGCCGTTAACTTGGAGCTTGTGTAGGCTTGGGACTCAACATAAAGGACATTCATACTAGAAAATCTGAGTGTGATTTAGTGCAAGTACTCATAATCTTTTCCAAGGAGCACTTTAGTACACATATTGTTTGATAACCACACATATAATTTCTCACTTCAAAGCATGCATTTCCATGCAATTGCTAATTGTTCCAATATATTTGTGATAATTATCCAAAGGAACTGTTGTTGAATATTATCCAGGCTTATGTATGCAAAGTAGGGTAGAAAATTAAAGTTGTTATGTGACACATTCACAAGAAATATAATCACTGAACCACCCAGAAGACTAAGGCAATCTGTGTCATTGGGTGTGAATCTCCCTTTTATTTCACCTCTGCTTACCCAGGACTTAAAACAACTATCCTGGGATTTGGGATGCCAGGTGATAAACAGCCTCATTCAGTGACCCCACTTTCAGACAGATAGCAATTTCATTCCTTTCATCTGTGTCAGAGGATCTCCAAAAGAGACAGGAATTGTCTTTGGATTTCTCAAATCCCTAGAAAGGAACTAGAAATCTAAATAAAACATATTTAGAAATAAGCAATAGATTACTGTCGCTTGTGGACACTGAGAAGTTAGTGGAATTGCACACACAGTAAAATGTCTGTGGAATAGAGAAAGTAGACTATAGAAATTAACTCTGCGAGGGTACAGGGAATGGCTTTCTAATACAAAATAATTTTGAATTATAAACATGTTGACTGCCGAGTTATCTCCATTTCTTCTCCTAAACAGCTGCTGAAAGTCCCTCTTTGTGCAAAAGGCCATATTTAGTAAGCTATCATACTTTAATACCCTACTAGTGTCCCAGTATCCTGGGACAAACCCATCAGCGCCATCTGAGAATGTGATAAATTAATATTCATGGCTACATGCTTGTGGCACAGACTTGTAGCTGAAAGGCTGAGAGTGAGTGGAATGTAGTTTGAGGCTAGCCTGGGAAAATTCCCAAGATCTCTTCTTAACCTATCACTAGATGCAGTGGCATGTGGACTCTAAGATTGGATCATGGTTCTAGGCCAGCCCAGGTAGAAAAACCCATGAAACTCCATCTCAGTATAAGGAATCTGGATGTGATCTTATGTGCCTGGCATCCTAACCAAGATGGGAAACTTGAACTAGGCAGTTTGTGGTTCAAATTCACATTCAATAGGCGTATCCTATTTCAAAATAATAATAATAAAAATAGTGAAAAACAGGACTGGAAGCATGGTTCAGTGATAGAGCAACATTCCAGCGAGTGTAATAACCTGAGTTCAAATCTCAGTATGGTGTTATATATTCTCAGCATAGCCCTGCTGAATCAGGCACTTAGGGCAGGATCCTAACAAATTGTTTTCTTAAGATTCTGGTATTTATCCAACACTGGAAAACATTAGCTTAAGCCAATAACAGCTCCAGACATATGTAAATCCTTCATCTGAAAATAAAAAGCTATCAAACAATCAAAATCACCCTCACAATGCATAAAAATATGACATGCAGCCTGAGAATAAAGCTTGACTCTGATTGGTGAGTAGATTAGGAAGTTCTCTTGGTGCATTTGATAGATACTTCTAGAAGGAGAGCAAAGCATGTGTCATTAATACCTTCACACAGGATAGTATTTTCAATGATCTGCCATTGTCATTAGTGCGATGAATTCTCAAATCCAATGAGGTCCACAGAATGCGTGACCTACAAATGTATTTCTATGTTTGTAAAGAGATTGGTACTAGTATGGTAACATCTATTACGTGCTGAACACAATAAAAGATCACGATAATGGTGGCAATACATTATCCTATTAGCTTTAATTATCTGGAAGGATCTTAATATCCCTCTGATACATAGAAGGAAATTTAGGCTTAGTTCAGTGAAGGAATGTCACTCAAAATTGGGCCAGAAAGTTAGAAAGCTTAGGGAAAAGAAAATATATCTTGTACCAAGTTCACCCCCCTAGACCAATAAGCAAAGACAAATGGTAAAAAATAACATCTATGTCGAAAAATGAACTTTACAACTTTGGCCCGGGGGTCCGGGGGTGGGGGTAGAGGATATGGGAAGGGATGGGAAGGGGAAACACAGGAGGAGGCAACAATGCTTGGTAAGAAATGTACTCATTACCTTGCCCATGTAATTGTAACCCCTCTGTATGGTATTTTCACAATTTAAAAAAAAGATAAAAAATAACATCTAGATAGGTAAGAGAGAGAAAAAAACATTTTTTAAATTCTGTGAAAAATAGAAAAATAATTTTTCCTCATCAAAAATTGACTTCATGAGGCTGGGAAGGTGGCTCAGTGGTAGAGTGCTCGCCTCATATGCATGAAGTCCGGGGTTTGATTCCTCAGTACCACATAAAGAGAAAAAGCCAGATGTGGAGCTATGGCACAAGTAGTAGAGTGCTAGCCTTGAGCAAAAGCAGCTCAGGAACAGCACCCAGACCCTGAGTTCAGGCCCCAGGACTGGCAAAAAAAATTGACTTCATGCACTGAAATGTTATTCAGAGCCAGTTCCCAGTTTCTGTCTCTCTCCCTTTCTTCATCTCTTACCTCTCTCCCTCTTCCTTCCTCCTCTCAACATTATCTCTGCTGATGCTATAACACCAGTTTAGATTTACAGTCCATACCGCACCTTCCCAAGACATATTTGTAACTCAGCTTGCTTGCATCTCTTTTTGATTTATTGTTTCTCTACTTTAATCAACTCTCTACTCAGTTGTCCCCTTAGGCTTAAATCAAACTCAGATCTTGAATTTTACACAAAATTCTGAAGTCCACACCTTTCTTCCACTCAAGCCTAATAAAATAGACAAGCTCTTACCTCCTGGCTCGAAGACCCTCCAAATTGGAGCCTACCTTTCAAACTTTTCCTTTCTATTTCCTTGCATAGATCTTTGTGATTTCCTCCAACATGAAGCCTCAGCTTTATTCTGGAATTTAGTCAAATTACTTGGATGTAATTTGATTCTTTTATTTTCTTCCTTTAAGTACTGTTAGTCAAGACCAGCTAATACTTGAATCTAGGCTAAGTGTGCTCTAGTGAGAAGATGAAGCCTTTCTAGGATCATAAGTCATCAATATTCTGAGATTATGTTAAGACAATGTGTTCCTTATTCATATTAAGAATATATGCTACTGTCACTCCTGTCAAATCCTTGGTCAGCATTCTCTCCAGTTGTTTGAGGTGCATCTTTCTTGTCTCCTGTAGTTTTCAAACTGCATTCATAGGTCAGTACTGAGATGATTTGGTAAGATGATGCGTTACAGGATCTCCAGAATTGTCTGTATGTCAATGTCTGTGAATGCAGATGTATTTTGCCTTCCTTTTTTAAAATCAGTTTTCATAACTTGAATGGTTTGGGATTGGCAAAATGTACCGTTGAGTTCATAGCTTGGTTCTATTATAATGAAATGGTAGAATATTTGGGCAAATTTGCTCCTCTCAACTACAGTTAATTTGTAAAGCAAATGAAATAGATTGAGGGTCTACATGTCGATTTTTTAAAATAATTCTTTTTTTGGGGGGTCCGGTTGTGGGGCCTGAACTCTGGGCCTGGGCTCTGTCCCTCAGCTTTTCAGCTCAAGGCTAGCACTCTACCACTTGAGCCACAGTGCCACTTCTGGCTTTTTTTTCTTTTTGCTTATGTGTGCTGGGGAACCGAACCCAGGGCCTCAGGCATGCAAGGCAAGTGCTCTACCACTGAGCCACCTTCCCAGCCCCCTTTTAAAATAATTCTTAATGCTGTTTGCTGTAGTTTCAAATAGGTTTTTGTTTATGTTTTGTGTGTGTATGTGTGTATGTGTGTGTATGGGGGGGCGGGGGTTGTGAGGTTTGAACTCTGGGCCTGAGCATTGTCCCTCAGCTCCTCAGCTCAAGGCTAGTGCTCTACCACTTTGTGGCCACAGCGCCACTTTTCAAATAGTTTTTAAAACTGAAATATTTTAAGAATATACCATGTCTGTTCTGAGTAAGGTGTTATCTCTATCCCAACTTTATATTCTGATTCTATTAATTTTTTTCTAGCTTCGAGGACAGGCTCAGCGGACAGCAGCCTACTGGATTAGAAACCAACATGAGTCAATACCTGGTGAGGGGTCAAATTTTATCTGTACCCAAGCCACCACTTATAACCTATTTTTACTGTGAAATGACAGAGCTCATTACAATGATGGAAAGGGAATAAGAATTCTTAAGGAGATAAACTTTAAAAAGAAGTGCTACGGAAATTTTCTGAGTGCCAGGTTTTCCTTTTTCCAGATTATATACTACACTCTAACCAACTCACTAAATGGGACTCCTTTAAACAAGATTTCCACTTGCCTTTGCTGTTGAATGTATCTCTTAGCACTGAAAGCACCCAGCACTTTCCCAAACCACTCACATATTTGTTCTAATATTGGAAATTGAGCAAAATTTGTTCCCTGGTATTTTGTATCTTTCAGATTATAAAAAGGAAGCATTTATGTAAGTGAAATACCTTCCCCTCCCCCAGGACTGTGCATTAAACTAAGGGCCTCTTGTTTGTTAGCAGGCACGCTATCACTTGAGCTACAACTCCAGCCCCTTTGTGTATTAACTGCTCTCAAGGCAGGGTCTTGCTTTATGCTTTATGCAAGGTGCCCTGTGCTTTTCCTAGTTGTATTTCCCTACATCTCTGGGGATAGCTCACAGGAGCTATTGCCTCTGCCATTGTGTTTCCTTTGCACTCAGATAACAGACGCTTCCCACAAAATCCAGAATATATCTAGCTTTTAGAATAACACAGTATTTAATTGTTCAGAGGTTCTATACTTCCAAATAATTACATTAAGGAAAATGAAAATAATTGTATCTATGAAGCAATACTGAGTGTCATCATTTTGCATGTCAGAGTTCTGAGGTCCACAAAACTATTTCAGTAGACAGTAAGATTTCAGAAGAAGAGAATGGTCAGAAAATCCATTTGTAAAAGATATACTTTTAAAATATGGCCCCTGCCTTTTATATATGCATGTCTTCCTCAAGGAGCAAATGCGTTTCTATTTTTTTTTCTTTTACTAGTTCTGAAATTGGCATTAGGTGTGTCATTATAAGCATTGTTTTCTATTCCTTAATATTTATTTTTTGCCATTTAAATATATTATCATAATAGGTTTCACCAAAATCCATTAAAATAGAGTTGTTATGAATATGTGGTGGGAATAGTTGGAAAAATTACAGGAATACACTTGAAGTGAGACTGTTGTATATTTAGTGAGATTGTCTGGGCTCTTATTTCAAAAATACCCCATTTCACTGTCCTAAATGTTGTATATTCATTTTGGGAAGCTGAGTTTTCTCTATTAAAACATGTTTGTATCCTCCCCCTTTTCATTTTTGGTGGGATTGTGAACTCAAGGCCTTGCACTTGCTATGCAGGAGCTCTACCACTTAAGCCACAACCCTAGTCCTTTTGCTTTTGTCACCTTTTGAATAGCTCTCATTTTTGTGCGCAGGCCAGTGAGATCTGAGATGCCGTTATTTACCGTATCTACATAGCTGGAATGACAAAGTTATCTAATTCATCCATTTGTTTCATTCTTTAATTGCTTGAGATGACTTAAGATCTTTTTTCCAAGTTGCAACCCATCTTATCTCAACCTCCTAAGTAGCTAGGATTACAGGCATGAGCCATCATGCCTTGCACAGTCATCTTGTATATCATATATTTATCAGGAATTAATATGCACCTACTTGAAAGACTATTCCGAGATAGACAGATGGACAGAGGAAAGGGCGGGTGGAAACATAGGCACAATTACTAAAGGAAGATGACAAAAATACAAACTGGAAATTGGTTTCCTTTCCCATTTGCCTAGCTTCCTTCCTTATAATAACTCCTTTATTATCACAAAATTTCCTAAGCGAATTAGCTTTCTATGATCAACATGAGGAAGGCAATGACCAACTTGGGAGAAATCAGAGTAGCAGAAGTAACAGAAACATGATAATGAGCAATATTTATGGATACTAGAATGTTTTGAATCCAACAAATACACAAGAAATTAGTTCTTCTTCAGGTTACGTAGTCTTAAGGTTATAGATTTGTAGCATGCACACAAAGGAAGGAAGGAAGGATGGATGGAGGGAGGGAGGGAAGGAGGGAGGGAAAGAGGGAGGGAGGAAAGGAAGAAAGGAAGGAAGGAAGAAAAGAAGGTAGGAAGGAAGGGAGGGAGGGAGGGACAAAAGAAGGAGAAATAGATGTTTGGAAACCTTTATTGATTTTTCTAAAAACAAACAGCTAGTGTATGACACAGCTCAGATTGTCTACCTCTTGTTCAATGCTATCAAATGTTATCTTAGAAAATGTGATATTAAGAAATTGCAATGATCTCCAATCACCATGCCTTTTGTAAATGGAAGTTTCCCAAATAAAGTGCTTAAAGTACTGTCTTGTGGAGAAGATGGAATAACACCTTGGAAATATGATCGTCCTATCATTCACTTGCCATCCTTGATTCACAGGTTCACTGCAGCCCAGAAGCTGCCTCATTTGACAGATTAACAGAGTTGGAATAAATGGGATTTTGTTCTTGTTGCAAATTACAGGGACTGTTAAATGTAAGGTCTTTGAGAATGATAAAAAACTAAGTTTGAGAAGAAAATAATCGTAGTAGAGCTCTGCGAATCCTTTGTCCACAGAGTCCCTGCTGCTAGCCGACTCTGTGTTTAATCAAACAATTCTAGGAGACTCTGGCATCTGGGCAGCAAGGGAAGCCTGTGCGTCGATTGACTCTCTCTCACCTGGAGCAAGCCCCTAGAGAGCTCTTTGCTGCTATAACTTGAAAAGGTTCTGTGAAAGATTTCTGTCAAGAAAGCAAGTTGTTCTCTTAAAATGAGGGTGAGGGCAAAGAAATGTATTGTTACCTGTAATCTGATCATGATAGAACAACAGAAGCCTCTCGAATAACCCCCCAACACAGGGAAGAAATTGCCTACTCTGTGCAGAATGGCATTGTCTCTTAAGGCTTGGAGTGCCATTTGAGCTACTCTCTAAGACCTTGTCCCTAAAATAAATACATGAATGAATGACTAAACATCTCTATGGTTTTTCACTTTTAAAAAGAACTGTAATTAGCATACATTCATTGTGTGGGGGTGGGGGGGTTTCTGTGTCATTTCCATATGTACCATGTCCCCCAATCAAACCATCTCTCATTTCTCTTTCCCTTCTTATCTGTCTCAGCTTCATCTGTCAGGTCGCTAAAGTCTTCCTCACCTGAACTGGACCTGGCTTTAGTAACTCTCCCACAACCTGTCCTCTCTTGCCCTCATGACTCTACAATGCCTCCTCTTCTTGAACAATCTCCTCCTCCTGAGGACTCACGTAATACCTGCTATGGTTAGTTCTTTTGCGACGGTCTCACCAGATCTGATCCATCTTGCTTTCTGACTCCAAGCTTCTTTAAAGCAAAGGCTGACCAGTCTTCCGTTTGTTGCCCTTCCTCCCAGGTTGGCTCAGCACTATTTCTGTGCCAGGAGTTCAGCAGGGAACTACAGGGAAGAACTCGGACAACCTTTCCTGGAGTCTTTGCTTGCTGTGGCTGACATTAAATTAATCATTGTGTATTGCGGTGACAGGAGCAGAGAACCAGGGAAAAGAGAAATTCAAATGTCTTTCCTTCAAATGCCTAATCATATAGTAGCTGCTGGTGAAACAAAGTCATTCCAACTTCCTTTGAATACTTGGGCAAGAATTTATATCCGTTTCAGCTATAACTTGAGGCCTTTGTTTGCTCGGGAGTGGGAACTCACACCTACAGAATTCCTGGCATATGGTAAAACGTCCTATAAGTTCCAGTTGAATGAAAAACCAAGAAATGAATGAATCAGGTTTCCTTCTCCAAGGTAATTGCACATGCTGGTCCAGCACCTAAATACCTTTTGTTTCCAATAGTACTAGGCTCAAATTCGAAAGTGTCGCCTAGTTAACACAAGCTTCACATTCTGAAGTGATTAAAAATGTTGATCAAGATATACTGTGTTCATAAACTGCCTTGTTAAATGGAAACTCCTTTGTACAACTACATGAAGAAAATATAATAAGGAGGGTAATAATAATAATAATAATAAATATAGTCAAAGACTAAGACTTCCATGTTCTCTGGATAGAAATGGGGTCATCTGAGGGGAGTCTGAATGAAGAAATCCTAAAGCAAAGGAATGGTCAGGTTCATTTGTGTGCACTGTGGCTTTGAAAAGAGAAAATTCAACTTTAGAGTTCATCTCCACTCTGCATTGGAAGAGGACTTAATGACTCTGCTTCAAGAGTATCTGTTCACCCATTGAAGACAGAGAAATCTCCTACCAGCCTTCCCAGGTACCTTCTACAATGAGCATAAACTTACAAAGGTCATGACATCTATTTCTACACCTTATTGTCACTTTAATTCTACCTACTTGGCTAGAAAAAGAGTATCTAAGAATGCTATCAAATCTGTGTTCCTAAGAGTTATTGTAAGTTAACTATTGACAATGAAATCAAGATTAGGCTTTGGACCTTAAAACATTACATTTTTCTAAAATATGTGGCCTTTTTCTGCACTGGACTATTGTTGTCTTGTGAGTATAGAATTGGCACATTTCCTGCCAAATAATAGACAGATTTCATATCGACTGGCCAGCTAATGGCACTAACAATCCACATGAAGTATAATCACACTGTAATTTAGAAATGACCCTGACTTCATTGAAATTGCTCTCTGTTTGGCATTGAACTTGCTTTGTCCCTGTCATTAACTAACATAATGTCACTGGAAGGGAAAGTTTATAAGACTTGGTACAGTGAGAATAATGCTCCTCACCTGGCTTACAAATTTTAAAGCCTCTAATTCTATTGAAAGAAGAAAGCTGCCTCTAATTTTAGTTTGCCAGGAGAAGAAGGATTGAACAGTGTGACATCTCATTTATTTGTACTAAATGATAGAGTATCTGACATACTTTTCAGTTGTGGTAAGTTAGAGACACCAAATGCCCAAACAATTTACTTCATGCTGGCAAATGCTTTATATCCATTCTATCTTCTCTCAATAGAGTATTTTTTGCTCAGCCAGGTGGTATGTATCTTACTATATAGTTTTTATATTGAAAACTGTCCCACACTACCTTACAAAATCTAAATGTTTGTACACGGAAGTAATCTATAAATCCTTTTCTATGGCCTCTTTCTCACAATAATTTTTCTTAATAAAAAATAATATGCTTTATTTCCATTTTGATGATTAACTTCTGAATTCTCTTAAAATTAGTCAAAATAAAATTTACCCATCTAGTCTGTGAATCCTTTTTTCTTGACAGGAGAACCTGTATTTCATTCCTTCTCCGTGAAGCCAAACGCATGATGTTATTAGTAGCATTCCTGAAAAGAAAATTTTTTTCTTGCTAATTTCTTACATTTTGTTTTATGATCCAGCTAAAATTTGAATTTTGCTGGACTCTCTCTGGCAGAATTAGATATGTTGGTGCTGGTGGCTTGCACCTATAATCCTGCATCTCAGGAGTCTGAGATCTGAGGATTGAGGTTCAAACCAGCTCATACAGACAAATCCAAGAAACTCATCTCAAATTAAACAGTAAATGGGAGCAGAAGTAGGATACAGCTCAAATGATAGAGCACCAGCCTAGAGAAAAAGCCAAGCAGAGAATATGTGCGCACATGCGCACACATGCGTGTGCGCGCACGCGTGCGAGCACACACACACACACACACCACAGAATTATGTCCTGCTATTTCATTGCCTTATATTTTAACCAAATCCCTATAATAGTGCTCCTCATATTTTATTATTATTATACATATCACCCTGCCCTTTCTCTTATTTTCTAATAACCTTGAGAGTGAATGCCATTCCTCATTCAATTTGTAGCTCAAGAGTTTAGCTGAGAGCCTGACAGATGGCAGATGTTCACTCAAAATGTGTTGCGTTAATTAACTAATTCATTAAAAGTACTCTGCACATAGAAATCATGCTATTCTGCTTTGGAATGCAGAGGAGCACCTGTTCTAAATTAGAAGAATCTGAGCCCCTGAGGCAATGCTTTTTCAAGCCCTAATCTTTGCAGAAAAATTCCTCAGAGAACTTGACAGAATGCCATTCTTAGGAGACATCACCAGAAATTTTGATTCAATATTTCTGGACACAGGGATATTTATTAATTATACACATTTATTTATAGACTTGTGTCTTTAAAAATTGGATTTCGCCTCCTCCTTCTTCCATTTCTCTATATGTAAAACGGAGAAGTTAACATTAGCTCAGATTGTCTAATTACATTGTTTTATATGTCAGGAAATAAATAACATATCAAATAAACTGGCGCAGTCTTGAAAAGTCTTGTACCTGAAAAGGGATATCAACACAAAAATCTAGCTCTGTGGCAACTGTGTATTTTAATCTCTGGATCTCACCATCCTCATATTTAAAAATAAGGATGATCAAATTATAATATGCAATTCACAAGATTGTTACAAGGCTTAACTAAATCAACAAAGTCCTTAGAATAGTGACTGGGACATGACAAGAATTACCTGCTCATGATAGGTCTATTATTTTGGAATCCTATAAAGTTTTCTGCAGAGTATTTGCCCTATCGAAGTCCTCACTATTTTTCTTTTCATGGCTAAGAACTATGAATAGTTTTATTGAAGAGCAACTTATGTCTCAGTAACACATACATGCTTTCCTTCCCTGAGTCCCAGCAAATAACCACAAACCAAAGACCCTCGGGAACTTTCCAAAATGCCCTGCTGTCTAGTTTCTAAAAACAGAACTGAAGACGCAGACACTACAAGTCCATTGGATAGCTCAGTCCGCCTTGTCACATGGGGTTCTTGGTCAGCTGGGAGCTCCCGTTTGTTTCATTGTCATTTTGTGTGAGCTCATTTTTTTAAAAAAGACACATGGAAAACTTTATGAGGTAACAGAAATAGAAGAATCTAAATTTATTTGTTTACAAAAATGGATTCAGCTGAAACATTTTGAGAAATATCAGACCTTACTTTATGGCAAAATTTATGTAAATATATACATAATTAGTAAAGTAAGTGGGAGAGTGACTAGCAAAGTTGAGGTGCACAAACTGTACTACTAGTTGATATGAGGTTACTTTTGAGACTAATGCTGATGTCTTAAAATCACATAAGGACAACAGTATGCCATTATACATTCAAAGCCACTAAGCTGTGATATAATAGTAATATCATGGTAAACTACATCTGATCACTGCCTGGTATGTCTTTCTCTTCTTCTTTTCACCTTCCTATCCTTCAGTTACCTTTTATTATCTCATTGCTAGAAATATCTCTACTAAATTATGCACTCATTCAACAAATTACTCACTTCGTTGTGTTTTATTTTTTTAATGTATCATATATTGGCTGTAATTTATTTTCTCAGTTCCCCTCCCTCAGATACACTGCCATTCTCCCAATCCACATAGTCCAGGCAGATAACACGGCAATCAAGCTCTAGCCATGCGAGTGGGCCTGGAACCTGGCCTTCGGCAGCTGGAATCTCTCCAGGGACTTGCTCTGAAACCATTTGGAAGGAAAAGGCATCTCTTTTTCTTTATGATTCAAGCTGTAAAGAATAAATGAGCCCAAGGCTTCCAACCCGTATCCTTTCCTTCCTAGAGGGAAATCTCTTTAATAGAGATTTAATAGAGAGTTCTGGCTGGTGGTGAAGCTAAGTACAGACAAATACTATAGGGAAATACAAAGAGATAAAGATGAAATAGAGCAAGAGAAAACAGGAAACTCATAAAATGCTCTGAAATGCTAGCTCTTCTGTTAAAGAAGCTAAAGTTCATTCCCTTAGATTTCTGAAAGAGGTGCACTGATTCCCACCGTCCATCCAGTCTCAAGCAAACTTAAAACCCTCTACTCCAGCTACTTTTTTTTTGGTCAGTTGTGGAGCCTGAACTCTGGGCCTGGGTACTGTCCCTCAGCTCTTCAGTTCAAGGCTAGTGCTGTACCACTTGAGCCACAGGGCCACTTCTAGCTTGTTTTCACCTGCTTATGTGGTACTGAGGAATCAAACCCATGGCCTCATGCATGAAAGGCAAGCGCTCTACCACTGAGCCACCTTCCCAGCCCCTGGAACCTATATTCTAAAACAAAGTTCCAGGTGTAGAGGACAGAAAATAGGAGAGGTTGCAGAGTATGAAGGGATGGACAGAAATGGAGAGAAGGATCTAAATTTGGGAACAAGCCAAATGTTAGAAAATAATAGCCTATTTTCAACTTCGAATAGAGCTTGTGTTTGGGGGGATCAAATTAGCAGAAGAAGAATTAGGCCATTACCCAGGACGTGGGTAATGATTTTAGGCAGTCAGGCACAGAGGAAGGGAGGAAAGCTGTTTCAGAGAAACAATCACCATGACTTCAAGTTGCATCTAAGATATTCAGACACAAATACCCAGAAGATGATTAGTTTTGTGGACCTGAAACTCAAGACATGTTGGGTAGGGACAGAAGAGAAAAGCTTAACAAAACAAGTGGTTATGATAAATACAAGATACAATGGGAAGATACAAAAGAAATGAAGAAAGTGGGAAAGGTTAAAGTAGAAATCTAAAGATCAACCTATATTAGCATGCTGACTAAACAACTGATCATGTGTCCTTGGCAAAATCACATTCTGAGTTTTCTTGCTGTAAGAGTATTGCCAGAAATGTAGACATTTGCATGATAGACTTTGTTCTTTGCCTTTAATGATTACAATACTAACACTCCTCCTTGTACAGTTTTCTTCTTAAAAACACCTACTATCCATTCTTCTGTTCATATTTTATTGTCTGTCAATAATTCCTGTCATGCCAGTCTACCATTTTCTTGACTTTTGTTTGATCTGAAACTTCTAGACTTGCAATTCCCTGAAGCATCAGTAAGATCAAGCCTTAACTTGAGCTCCTGAGAATTGTGTAATTGAACATTTCATATTCTGATCCAGTGCCTGCTGTGCAACATGGAGCTCAGTATGTCAGGGAGGATCAGGCTCAAAGAGAATCACAAAAGTATATCAGACTGTGCATAATTTTTAGTAATACTCTTTCATAAGCTTGTGGTCCCTCCTTCTGAAATACTGATTTCTCTCACCATAACAGAGTTATGGCTTGCATTCATTATCTTTCCCTTTTATGGCAACATCCTATTGTCCTAAGAGCAAACACTTGCAGAGTCTTACTCTATGACTGATTACCTTTATATTACAGTATTCTAAATGGTTTATACTGGCCTTTCAGGCAAGTTTGCTGCTATGGGAACAGGGAACCGCCCCCAGGGACTTCATTAAAGACAGGTAGTGAAAATGCATAGGACAGATGAACTTTTGTTTGCAAGAACACATCCAGTAGGCCATGGTAGCAGGTAAGAATGCAACAGATGTTCAAAGAAATAGAAATCAAGGTACAAATACTACACTGGGGGAACTGAGAGTTTATCAATTATTTGAGCAAAGGAATAACAATGATGGAGACATCAAAGAATTTTCCAGAGGTACCTGGATTTAGATACTACTTCAGCCACATAATGGTTATAAAACAGAGAAATAACTTCAGTGAATTATGGTTGTTTATAACTGATTTTTTTCTAAGGTTGGCCTAGAGAGGACTCTTTGGTAGGGTTGGGTGTTTTTAGTTTGGGGCTTTCTCTGTTGGCTTTTATAATGTTTTATTATTATCTTAAGCAGTTGTACAAACCCTATTTTCTTGATCCATTCATCAATTGAGGGGCATCTGGGTGGATTCCATACCTTGGCTATGGTGAATAGTGCTGTAATGAACATGGTTGTGCTGATGGCTTTACTGTATCCTGGTTTGTATCTTTTGGATAAGAAAAGCTAAACATTATAATGTAGATATACCTCACTACCAATAAAGTAAGGGGATGGTGCCCCCAAACTTTGAATCTACATAGTGCCCCAAATCAATCATTAATAAGAAATGAAATGACACTTTATGGAAGTAAGATGAGGCCATATGCTTATTTGCTACTGTCAAATCATGGTTTTTTAACTTAGAGACAGACAGAGCAGGAAGAAGAGAAAACACTGGCACAGAACAAGCCAGGTTAGTTTTTCATTGTCTTTTTTTGGATTCACTGTCTCATTTTCTATTTTGTATTAAATACCTCAAAAACTTAATTAGATACTCTGAGGGTTTTATTCTCCACTTTCACTCAACAGAATGTCAGCCTAGGGGATTTTTATCTGCACCTTAGCAAAGATTCTTTCCCAACACCAGGAAAGATGACTTTATCAAGTTTAGAGAAATACATTTTAGCATTTAAAATAAAACAGACTATCCAGACAGTGAGCTTATTTATGAAGCCTGTAGGCATGAAGTTGTCAGCCATAAACCAACTGTTTCCATTCACTTCAGCTTAGAGCCCAGGGGATTAGATACTGCTTTAAAGCAAGTTGCAAAATAAGAGCTGGCTGGTAAAAGTTTCCCCCCACGTTGCAGAGAATGACAACACGTCTGCAGAAAGAAAAGGCGAAAGTGAACAGTGTTCTAAGAAACCAACTAAGGCTAGTCAGGAGACCTTCTGTTTCTTTGAGATTTTCTTTCTTTGTTTTCTAGAATCATCACTTTATTATAATGGTTTGAATTGCTTTTTTTCCAATTAATTTTTTTATTGTAAAGATACTATACAGAGGGTTACAGTTACATGAGTAAGGTAATGAGTACACTTCCTATTGAGCATTGTTACCCCCTCCATTGTTTTCCCCCTACCATCCCTTCCCTCCCTACCTTCCCCAGGTTCTTTTTTTTTTTTGATTGTGATTAAGTGGTTATATAATTTCCCGAATTTTACAGTATTGTGGAATAATGATGCTCATTTAAAGTCACAAGTTCATTCTAACTTTCCTGGAGCAAATTGTCTATCACAGTCTATAACATATAACCGTGTACACATGTTATACACCATACATGTGATCAGCAGCATGGGGTTATTTAGTAGTGGTTCGACCAGATGAGTGGGAGTTCTTTGTTTCTTAAGTCCTGTTAGTTTTGTCATATCACCTAACATTTTGGATTTAGCATCCACTTATCAGGGAGACCATGTACCGTTTGTCTCTTTGCTCTTGGCTTACCTCGCTCAACATGATTCCTTCTAGCTCCATCCATTTCCCTGCAAATGCCATTATTTTGTCATTTCTAGTGGCTGCATAATATTCCATTGTGTATAGATACCGCAATTTTTGGATTCATGTTTCCATATCCTAGCTATTGTGAACAGTGCTGCAATAAACATGAAGGTGCATGTGTCCTTGTATATTGGTTCCTGTTGTTCAGGGTAGATGCCTAGAAGTGGTATGACTGGGTCGTAAGGGAGGTCAATCTTTAGCTTTCTTGAATTGCTTTTTAAAAGTAATTTTATTGTGCATGTTTAGGTTATACCATAAGATATCATGGGATACATATTAGATAGTAAAAGAAGTTGGTGTAGCGAAACAAGATTGCAGGCTTCCCACTGTGTTTCAGAGCTACTTCGAATTCTCCTCTATGACTCAGGAGAGTGTTCTTGTCTTTGGGCACAGCCCAGTAAGATCAAGGCAATAAGAAGCAGCAGAGAAACACAGGGCTACTTTTCCCCCAGAGTCTTTTTTTTTTAATTTCAGCATTCTCTTTCATCTTTTCTCACCTTCTTATTGCTTTGCCCTATGGGAAGTTTCAATGATATGTCCCATGCCAGGCAGCTGCCAGTTAAGGGCTTTATTTCATTATTATTTCCTGTAAAATAACTTATGCCCAGCATCTCTGTGCTTGGATTGATCTTTATAAATGCACAATAAGTGGCGTCTAAGGGAGTTGAATAGCAGAAATATAACAGACACTATGGTTTGGAGTAGAAGCCATGTCCTATTTAAGTATCAGGTCCACCAAGAACCACACAAGCCCTCTATATTTATATTTAATCTACATTTTGTTTCTGTCCTTGAAAACACGTTGTCTGTAAAGGGAAATAAGACTCCATTAGCGGGACAGGGCAAAGCTATCCTCCAATGCACACAGGAAGACTTGAATCTTCTCTGCAAGTTCCAGTGCAGATTGGAAAGTGGTGTGGAGACAGGTGCTGGGTGTTGAAGGACATCTCCAACGTCACTGCCGTAGAAGACTCTTCTGATCGACAGACGAAAATCTCACTTTCAAATCCGTCCACAAAATGTTTTATTGTTTCAAAGTTTATCTGTGTCCATGGCAAAGAGAATTTTGAATGTATATTGTTTTCTTTTCTTTCAAGGGAGGTGATCAGTTTCCACAACAAACTCAAGGCTTTTACTCATTTTCTGTGAAAAGAGCCTCAAGATACGACTATGTACTGGGGAAGAAATTGATTTGAAGTAATGCTAGCCTAGGAAACTGATGGATATACACCTCGGCAGTGACAGAACAGCTGAAGAAAAAAAAACATGTGTTACATCCAATGCTGAAACCGCCTCTGGCTGTGCAATTCTTTTAAAATATGGCAAGGTTCCATATATTTGATTATCTGTCATGCTGCTGTCCATTTAGAACTTGAAGGGTAGTACTGGATACCGAATTTGTTATATAATAGGGCAGGGTCATGCTGATTTTGAAGAAGTAGAAAGAAAAAAGAAGAAAGAAAAAGGAAGCTTTTTTGTGTATGTGTTGGTCCTGGAGCTTGAACTCACAGCCTGGGCACTGTCCTGAGGCTTTTTCTCTCAAGGCTAGTGCTCTACCATTTGAGCCACAAGTCCACTTCTGGTGGTTAATTTTAACTTTGTGTGGTTCATTGAAGAGAAGAGTCTAAGGGACTTTCCTTCCCCTGGCTAGCTTCAAATCATGATCCTCAGATCACAATTTCTGAGTAGCTAGGACTACAGATGTGAACCACCAGTGTAAGTAACTTTTAAGAGCTAGAATAGATTGGGACTGCTTAAAGCTTAAGTCTTGAGTGAATCCAGAACTCTCAGGTGGGAAATACACCCCCAAATGGAGCAGAAACTGAAGGCCATCCAAATGGGAATATTCCTAGTCAATTTATGAGAAATATTGGAAAAGAAATTCTTTTAGAGAAAAAAGAAATGAGTATAAATGAATCTAATTGCAAAAGCAGCTTTGGTGTGACTATCAGTGTCTTCTGCTCTAGGAAGAGATAAATAAAACCTACACTTCCTTCTGGTATGCTCAACAGATGGAAAAAAAATCAGAAATGCTGAAAATAGCTACCAATCCCTAACCACTAGCTGGATGTAGATAAAACCATAGGCTGCCATCAAAACACTATCGCTTAAAAGTTAGGTTTTGATACAACATATTTTGCACCATGAAATGAGAAGAAGAGAGTATAAGACTCTGAGAAGAAGAGAGTATAATAATTCTTAAATCCCAAAGTAAGTGGAAATGTAATAACTCTAATATCTGGCCTTCCTGCAATGGTAGTTAAATTGGCTTGCCTGTGAATAATAAACTTTGTGGATGGAAAGGAAAGGTTATGAACATAAGGGAGCACTATTTAAACCTGGACTCCACTTTACACCCCTCCCTTGCTTTGGATAATTTTAATTTGCTGTACATAAAATGTAAGCTAATAATTTTCCTTCAGAGAAACAAACTAATTTGTTAGTTACTGACATTGAAATAATGATCTCCAGCTGAATTCTAGAATGGACTAATAGAAAAAGAGATGGATTTCAAGCCCTTTCCTATTGCAGAAAGAGACCCTGATCAACAAAAACTTTTCGAGGATGTTTCTTCAGTTGTTTGCTGTGGGTGTTCTATTTACTTGCATACATCAAAGCCCACATGTTAGTTAATTTTATATTCAGAAGTATGAAAATGCAGTGGTGCAGTAGTTCCTCTTGCTTTTGATTCAAACTATAGATGTTAAAATATCCCATGGGATAAAGTGGTTGAAAAGCAAGAGGGAAGAGATGACTTAAGTTACAGCTCTGCGCACGCTCGTGTGTGTGTGTGTGTGTGTGTGTGTGTGTGTGTGTGTGTGTGTAACTGCCAGGATTCTTCAATGCATGTGGGACCTCAACATTCCTCCTCTCTCCTGTGTGAACAAATTATTTCTAATATTTCTTTCATTATAATATTCCCTTCTTTTAAAATGTTATCTTCTGTTTTCTGTGATCATTCTTTGTTTTTAGTTTTTCTTGGGTGGAGGGAGTACCCATTGTCTTTTTTCATTTCTCGCTCTAGAAAGATGGAAGGGATGACATTGAATAAGACGAATTGCATTCTTAACCTGACTTGTGGAACTGAAACCCTTTTGTACAACTACTTAATCAAAATAACAATAAAAATTAAAAAACAATTCTTCCTCCACTTCAGTAAATGTATCTCTTCTGCATTCTTTCTAAAGAGAAGACCCATCTTGATGGCCCAATGTATGATCCATTTGGCTTATTTCTAGAGATTGGAGAGTTTATATATGGCTGAGTTAACGGGGACATGATGCTTTCTGCAGGATTCACATAATATTCTAACATTTGTGTCATTCATTACATTACACTAACAGCTTGTTAAGACACTGACTAAAGATATATCTCAAAGGTGTAACTCCTTAGAATAGTTAACTCACAGTCTAACAAAGTAAGTATCATGAAGCTGGAATAGGAGATGCTGAGGGGATCCTGAGGGGGGACGCACGGATGACGCACGCAGGGAGGATGCATGCTAGCCCATGCATCTCCTATGAGCTAGGAAAGATGAGGGGAGAGCTGGAGTTGGAAGAGATGGGGAAAATGAGGGAGGGGCTGATACTGATCAAGATTCATTGTGTTCATCAACTGACTGAATGTGTATCCTTTTGTACAGCTACTTAAAGATAATAAAAGTATTTGGGGGAAAGATAGATTCAACATGGAAGTATATGCTTACTCATCTCTACTTTGTTGCTTAAGAAAACAAGTTTAGTTTTGTTTTGTTTTCTACTGGCAGATCATGCTTTGGAATTTGTTGTGGCTTGGATCTTAAATGTTTCCCACAAGCCCATGTTCTCAAGTTGCTCTCCAGTCCCTGCTGGTATGGGAAGGTGAAGGGAGGGGGAAGTATATCATTGAAGGCCGTGCTGTGACCCTGGCCCCGACCTCTTTTTCCATGTGTTTTCAGGCTTCCGGGAGGTGAGCGGGGCCTCCAATGGCACACACTCCCACCATAATGTCCTTTGCCACTGCAGGCCCAACGTGAAGGTGGCAAGAGACTATGGACTGGAACATCTTAAACTAAGAGCCAAGACAAGTCTTCCATCCTTAAAGTCATTTATCAGTGGTATTTCTTGTATCTCAGAGATGGTACCGTAAGTGAGATGCAGAAGTTGAAGGGTGCTCTACTAACTAGAAAGGAGTGACCACATCTGCAAGCTTAGCAACATGAGGAGAAACTCTCAGTTCAAAATCCTCCCTCATGAATTTCCTAAAAATGCTTATCCTCATTTTCATTAGGGTTCATTGGGGTTCTGATAAGGAGACATGCCAAGTCTCAGAAGCCAATCTTTTCTGAATGCAGTTAAGTTCTGACCAACTCCCTCCATCTTTATGTCTTCTGGTCTGTAGGAGACTAGGTTGTCCATGTCTAAATTTTGCTAAAAATCATTTAATTAGTCCAAACCTGCAACTATCACCTTTTCAATGAAGCACTGGCCTTTAGTAACCCAAATTCATACTCTTTTATGTTTTTTAACTAGTCAAAATTATTGCATCTGCCTGTGATTTGCTTTCCACTAATACTCCACTTAGTTACATGTGAGCAGTTGAACAATTACACCACTCTTCCTACCTGGGTGATTGCCTCTTAAAGTCCTTGTTGTTAAACAACTGACCAGACTCCTAAACAGATCCCATTGGGTCTTGCTTCCTAGGACCCCTAGTTGAATGACCCAGAAAGAGCCTATGACAGAGAATTGCATGCAGCATTTTATTGGGACATGATCTGAGGAGAATCATTGGAAGGAGGTAAACAGGATTGGCCAGAGGGAAAAGCTGATCTACAATGGTGTTGCAACTGAGGCCTCAGGCAATCCTCTGGGAAGATGCACCTGTGTTGTCTTAAATGGAAGAAAGGGGCAGTCACTTGGTATGTGCACATCTGCCATGGGCTATAAGATGCCTTGAAAGAGGAAAAGATGGAATCTTAGGCAATCTAGTCTCTTGAGGCCAACGTCAACTACTACTGAAAAACAGAGTGGTGATCCATCCATGGCAATGTGCTCATCGAATTGTGGAGGAAGGGAGTTCCTAGGATCTGCAGAAAAAATATGCATGAAACATCACACTCTCTACTACTTAACGCCATCTCTTCCATTGGATTTTAGCCTAATCAATGCTCTGCCTGGCGCTTCTTCCTGCCCTGCCATATATTACACTCAGCAAACTAGACATCCGATCTTCCTACATTCTTCATGTTCTACATTTTCCCCACAGAATGCATCCTACTTTTGGAGAGCTGTGAAACCTGGAAAAGGTGTGAGAGGTGGGAACACCTCCTCCACAGTACTCGGAATGCTGAGAGCTGGGCTTGATAGGGTTAAAACAGACAGCTCTGGAGCATATGCAGACATTGGAATACTGCCCTCCCCTTTCCTTAGTGCAGAAGGGCTAAGACCCTGAAGACAAAGTGCTCAGAGGTGGACCTTCTAGGCTAGGTAAAGTAAAATGCCTGTCTGGGCTTTGTCTGGTAGAAGTCTCCTTTCTCAAAACAGTAAGGGAACCAGTGTTTCTCACAAATTCTGTTTGGGCTCTGATTGTAATGTCAGTTTGGACGTTTTATTTTTTGTGTGTATTCATGATAACCTTCCCTGTGTGAACTCAAATAAATACACTTGCTTATGGGAACTCGGGGCCCAAGTGCCCATGAGCCTTGAGACCCCTGGTACTCCACTATTTCTCTATCTATGCCTCTGTATTTTTCTCATTTTCTCAGCTCTGGTATCTGTCTTGCTGCCTCAGGTTGCAGTTAGCAACCTACTTTGAGCCACTATTAATTGGCATGATTGTTTAATTGAACCACTGTTTCCATTAAAATGTAGGCTCTAAGAATACCTCTGTCTTTCATATACTTCCAAAGCCCAGCAGCGGTCTTGGTGTGTATTATTGCTCGTTCACCATTTGTTTGAACTTCTGTTGCTTTAACGAACCATCACAGATGTTGCTCACTGTCATGATGATGTCATTCTATCATCCACTCTCCCCAGTAGCTAAAGAATAGATTTCTACAGCAAACATGACAACTTTCCTGGTGGACAGTTTGTATTCTTAAACAAAATTCACAGTTTCTGAAGAGCTGTTGAGGAAGCTTCTGAAGAGAATGAGATAATGGCCCAACTAGTAACATGGTCGTGGCCTCTTCTGAAATCTATGGTATGATACATGAGATCACTAAGTCTCCTATTTAAAAAAAAATACAATGAGATCAACCAGCACTGGCAAAGATGTGCCAACAAGAATTACCATTCATTGTTGATGAGAATGCATAATGACACAGCCACTTTGGAAGGCAGTTGAGCAGTTTCTTGGGAAACTAAAACATATTCTTGTCATAAAATTTAGAATGCAGTACAAGACTGCCCTTTGCTTTTAACCCAATGAAGTTAAAGTTACTGACTACTAAATAGCCTACACATGGAAGTTGATAGTAGCTTCCTTTACAACTGTCCAAACTTGGACAATTATAAGAGAATTCTCTTCAATAGGTATATAGATAACTAAGAGAGAATATATTTGAATAATTATGTATCATTTATCACTAAAAAGAAGTGAGTTGTCGAGTCGTGAAAAATCATCTAGAGAAATTAAATGCCTGTTACTAAGTGAAAGAAGGCAATTGGAAAAGGCTACATCCTGCATTAATTCCAGGTTTATGACATTCTGAAGAAAGCAAAACTATGAAGACTGTGAAAAGGTCAGCGGTTTCCAGGAAGTAGGGGAAAGAGGTCTGCAAAAGGGGCACATTGTAGATGGCTAGGGCAATGAAATCTTAACCCTAACACTGATGTGCTGTGGTAGATACATAGCATACATGTATCCAAAGCCACAGAGTACAACACTGGGTGAACCCAAACATAACCTATGGCCAGTAGTAACAACTATCCCTTCATGATGGAGGAGGTTGATAATAAAGAAGACAGAAATGTGTGAGGTCACAGACTGCAAAAAGAAATCTCTGTGCTTTTCACTAGGTATTACTTGAGCTCTGAAAAAAACAGTCCTCTCTTTCAAAAGAAGATGTACAAAGTTGCCATGAAACAATACTTAGAGAACTGTCTGTCTTATAGGACTTGCATTTCCATGGTATTTACATGTTTGTTTCCTTGTGGTGGTACTAGAGTTTGAACCCAGGGTCTTGTACATGCTAAGCAGATGTTCTTTTTTGGGAGGGGGGTCACAGTTGTGGGGCTTGAACTCTGAGCCTGGATACTGTCCCTGAGTTCTTCAGCTCAAGGCAAACGCTCTACCACCTGAGCCACAGCAACACTTCCGGTTGTCTGGTGGTTAATTGGAGATAAGAGTCTCATGGACTTTCCTGCCTGGGCTGGCATTGAACTGCGATCCTCAGATCTCAACCTTCTGAGTAGTTAGGACTATAGGTGTGAGCCACTGGCACCCAGCTCAGCCTGTCTTTTTGCACAAGTTATTTTGAAGACAGGGTCTTGTTTTTTGACCAGACCACATTTGGACTGTAATTTGCCTACATTATTCTTCTCATTAGAGCTTGGAGGACAGGCACATACCGCCTAATTTATTCTACTGAGATGGTGTCTTGATGACTCTTCTGCCTGGGTTGGTCTAGAACCAGGATCCTCCTAAGCACAGCTTTTCTTGTAGCTGGGTTGATAAGTGTGAGCCAGAGATCATGCTTAGCTCCACTTTTGTTAATACTAATGTGGATTTTTAAAAACGATCATTAAGTTCTAAGCCCTTCCTGCTAGGGAATTTAAAATCATATTTTCTTTTTTTTAATTTTATTTTATTTGTGAACATGCTGTACAGAGGAGTTACAATTACATGGGCAGGATAATGCGTACATTTCTTACCAAGCATTGCAGCCTCCTCCTTTGTTTACCCTTCACATCCCTTCCCAGCCTCCCCCTCCCCCCCAATCCCAATCCTTCTCCTTCCCCCCCCCATCCCCCGCACCGACGTTGCAAAGCTTGTTTTGGACATGACAACTTGTACTTCTCATTGTTGCAACAGGTCCACCTGTATCCTTAAACAACTGGTTTTTCCCCATCTCCTCCACAAGTTATACTGACATCAAATATAGTGAAAGCAGGGGTTATACTGTGGGGGAGGGACATACAAAGCAACAAAGAGATAATCTTATAAATGCATTAGAAACACATGCATGAAAGAAAAAAACATTAAATACACATCTAACGGTTCATTTTCCTGACATCACATTATCTGACCTTTTCCGCTTGACTCATACATATACTAGATATTACAAATAAGGGAAACCATGGGACCTATGTTTCTTTGGGCCTGGCTTACTTCACTTAATATAATTTTTTCCAAGTTTTTCCATTTCCTAACAAATGGGGCAATGTCATTCTTTCTGATGGAGGCATAGAATTCCATTGTGTATATATATCACATTTTCTTGATCCATTCATCTACTGAGGGGCATCGGGGTTGGTTCCATATCTTAGCTATGGTAAATAATGCTGCAATAAACATAGTTGTGCTGGTAGCTTTAGTGTGGTCTTATTTGTAAACATTTGGGTAAATGCCCAAAAGTGGGATTGCTGGGTATAGGGGAGTTCTATGTGAAGTCTTTTGAGGAACCTCCATACTGCTTTCCAAAGTGGCTGAACAAGTTTACATTCCCACCAATAATGAAGTAAGGTTCCTTTCTGTCCACATCCCCTCCAGCATCTGTTGTTGTTAGAGTTCTTGATTTTTGCCATTCTGACTGGAGTGAGGTGATATCTCAATGTTGTTTTGATTTGCATTTCTTTTATGGCTAGGGATGTTGAACATTTCTTCATGTGTCTATTGGCCATCCTTCTTTCTTCTTCAGAGAAGTTTCTCTTTAAGTCTTTCGCCCACTTATTTATTGGGCAGTTGTTTCTTTGAGGATTTGTTGTTGGGGGGTTTAATTTTTTGAGTTCCAAGTATATTTTAGATATGAGACCCTTGTCCGTTGTATGGCTAGTAAAGATCTTCTCCCAATCCGTGGGCTTTCTATTGATCTTGCTAGCTATGTCATTTGCCCTGCAGAAGCTCTGCAACTTTATGCAATCCCATTTGTCCAACATTTCTTTGGGGATTTAAAATCATATTTTAAGAGATACAAACTAGGATGCCTGGAAATAAACTCTGCTGTATTCTGTAAGGGAATTTATAGGAGGAACTTTTTAATCAAGAGAGATTTTATCTGATGATACCACAAAAGGCTTACACTTCCATTTTTAAATGTCTGCCACAAAAGAAATAGCTTAGCATCTGTTATTTATGAAACATGACTTTCCAGAAACTGCAGCTTCTGGCAAAGGCTCTGTGTTTATTTCATATAAAGATAGATTTTTGAGCAGTGCGTTGATCAAACCAGTCAATATCATGCTTTGTCACTGGGAATTAAATGGTGATCAGTGCAGATGCTAACAATGCCTTGAGATGCATTGCTACACTAAACTGGCCAACTGGACCTGCCAGATGTCCTATCATATAACATGTCAGCTCACATTCCAGTGTGAAGTCACACCACATTACCAAGTGGGACACTTCTCACAGTTTGTTTGAGCATCTGATAAACAATGGACTATGTTTGCTATGTTGTCCTGACAATGCTATCACCGTTTTAACACAACATTTAGTATTTGGTCATGAAGTCAATGGATTTGATTTTATAGTCAGCAAATATATACACAGTGCTTACTGTGTCTCTCATTGTTCAAAGTACTTTTTAAATATTTGCCTCTTCAATGGATCGGAATTTCAATTTCTGGAATGGAAAACAGAATACATGTCTAAGAATACCAAAAGATAACTGGAACTGCTCGTCTGAAAATCAGTCAGTTGCTGAGTTACTCCCCCGAGAAGCACCGGCTTCAGACCCACTGGAAATATTTACAGTTTTGATATCTTTGAGTTAACTGTTTCATGATTCAATAGATTATAAGGGAAATAAGACCATCCCTTCACAATTTAAGCCTCTAAAATATAAATATATTTTGCTAAGTTCTTTCACTATTTTCTCTTTTCTGTTACCCAAAAGTATGTATAGATTCTTATCTTCTTGTTTTAAGTAAAGGGTGGTGCTGGTAATTCTTGGTTGTTGTACCTTTATTCTCACACCAGCACTTCCTTGAACTTCCTTGGCTTAAAGGTTACATCTACTTCATAAACAGCATGATGATTATATCTTGTTATCTCGCCCAGCTCTCTCAAGCTGGTGTACCATATAAAAATTTCTTGTGGTTCTATAGTTGCCATCTCTGAAAATTCTCCAATCCCAGTGATTGATGTGTAGCTGCAGTCCTGGCCACAGCAGATGAAATGGCAGGAATGAAATGTTGACTGTATTCTCAAAACTGTTTGTGGCCTAGTGCGCCTTTTCAAATATACTTTGTGCAGAGTGTATAATTTTCTTCCCTTCCCTGACATTAATGGATAGCTTGGTTGGTAAACTGCTCTCCTTATTTAACACAAACACCTACATCAGTGCAAATTACCTGACTTTGACTGATGACACAACGGAGCAAGACGCAGACTTCACCGCAGCTTTCTATGCCTTTGAGTTGCCATTTGTTCTTGCTTATTTTCACTGTAAGCCCTCTGCTTTTTTATTCCAAAATAAAAGCAGATGGCATACTTTGTTTCCTTCAGGCCCTTCTAGGAAGGTGGTTTTTTTTAGATTCTATGGAAGTTATTTGCAAACACATTTCTCTTTATAAAGGAAAAATGTGTAGTGAAGACATCCAATGACCCTTAGATCAATGTGAGACCTTATTACATTGCTGCTTTCAATCTGATAGGATGGGCAGAAGAAGGGTGGAAATTTTGCTGCCAATTACCCAGACTGGTTTCTAGCTTTCACTTTCTCGTATTTTCACACCAATTCAACACTATGAACTCTTTTGTAAGAGCCCATATGAGGCGGTAAACATGTTTAAAACACTTATTTCTGAGCTGAAAGAAAACAACACACCACTCTGAGGAGCAAAGTTGACTGATTTCTTTAACTCTACGTGAAAGAGCTTTGAAAAGCATGGATTATAAACTAACAATGTCTGTAACTGTATAAATATAATATAAATGACTTTCACTTAATTAAAAGAAAATTGTCCCTGCTAGGAAATGACAAGTAGCAAAGAATACCTACATTTGAATCCCAGCCTGAGAGAATTCTAAGTGTTAATGACGTGAATCTCATTGTCTACTTGACTGCATCAAGTGGACAGATGTCTAGTCATGGAGAAGAGATGAATTTTTTTTCATTAAGGTTTGATTCAGAGTCTCAGGCTTGCTCAATTGCTTAGTTGGCTGGTGCTATACCTCTTGTGACAGGACACTAATCTGGTTTTTCATTGTTTGGGGAGTGGAGAAGACAGAGTTTCATGGATTTTTTTTTTTTGCTCAGGCCAGCCTTGGATGGCAATCTCAGCCTTCTTAGTAGCTGGGATGACAGGCTTGAACTACTTTACCCAGCTGACAAGAAATGGCATTAAAGTAAACAGGGGTTTGCTTTAAATAGAAATGGTGGGACAGTGAGCCAATTTCAGCAGTGAAACCCACTAGACACCATGTTGGAAATGAACTATAAACTTGGGAGGGAGAGGGGATTCCAGGAGGTGAAAAACGAGGAGAGAATGAGGACAGGGGTGACACCAAAAGGAAATGTACTCATTACCTGACTTACGTAACTGTAACCCCTCTGGACCTCACCTTCACAATAAAATTTAAACATTTAAAAAAATCTAAAAAATGAATGACTTCAAAATAAACAGGTGCTATCTCATGTCTCCGATAGCCGTTGTGTCCACACATCTGAAAATGATTATCAGTGTGCTAGTTAAGCTGAAAAGTTGTGATTTGTTTTACTACAATCTAATATTCAAATAGTCATTTCTAAAATGTTGTTTTTCTAACTTATTGGCATTTTGTAAAAGGAATTAAATGTCATTTTCTGACACTTCCTTGATGTCACAAGTTAATAAAAACATTCCAAACAACCTAATTTCTTTCAAAGCCAACAATATGCTTCAAAGACTAAATTGGCTCATAAATGGTCTGGTGTTCTTATCTTTCTAGGAGATAGAGATAAAAATGAAATATGGCTTAGTAGTAGCTTCCTCACAATCTAGTTAGGAAATCTAGATTCTCTCAGCTAATGGCCCATAGACACGTCCTTTAAGCCAACTGATGAGGCAGCTCTATATTCCTTCCTCTATACAAAGTGATCTTCTACGTCTTCTCTGATTACTTTGGTTTGCAGTCTACTTAATGAGATACAGGTACCATTGTTTCCCTTCAGTTTGTGCTTCCTTAGAAAATCTGTTCCTATCCTCACGTTCAGCCTGAGTTTGTCTTTGCCTATGGTATGCATCCCTTGTAGACAAGAAATGGCTGAGTTTTATTTTTAAACCTAATACGTTAGTCTGTGTATATTCGTTGGAGAATTGGGATCATTAACCCCCAGGAGTCTTTATGGAAACGTACATAGTAATTCCTGTCATTTGTTGATTTGTTGTTGTTATTGTTTGTAGTGTTTGCATCTTCCCTACTCCTTTTCCGCTCATCTACTTTTCTATTGAGTGTTCTTTTTCATACTTTCTTGGTTGCATTTATCTATTTCTTCTGTGTATAGGATTCTTTTAAACACATTTTCCAGCCCTTACTTAGTGATAACAAACTACTCTGGATTTTGTCTCTCTCTGAAGGTCTTAATTTATATTTCAATTATGAAAGGCAGGTTTGCTGGATAAAGAAATGTAGATTTTTTTCATGACTTAAAATGCATAATTTTATGCCCTTCTCTTGAGAAATCTATTGCTATTATAACAGGCTCCTGTAATTCTGATGGGTTTACAATTATCAGTGACATGTGCTTCTCTCTTGCAGCATTCAATATTCTTTCCTTCTACTGAATGAAAAGGGAGATTCTATTTTTATTTTGAGTGTTTGAATTCCTAAAAGCATCCCGACTATTTCTTTATCAAGATTTGAGAAATTACATTATTAAATATATTTTCTATACTGTTAGTTTTCAACTCCTCTCCTTCTATTCCATGATTCATTGCTTTAGTGTATTAATGGTATCCTAGAAACATTTAATGTCCCATTCGTACTTTATTTTTCTTCTGACAGCATTTTCTTTTTCTGAATATATCTATTTGGTTTCAAGCACTTATGTGCTATTGTCAATTTAATCCTTTCTGTTAGAAAAACTTTCAACTGAGATTTTTGTTTGACTCATTGAGCTTCTCTTTTCCACAATTTCATATTGATTTATTTCAGGATTTATATCATCATTGGATTCTTCTTTCATATCTTATAGTCTTTGTTAATTTTTATATAGTTCACCTGAATCCTCTTTCATTGCATTTAGCTGTCTGTATTCTCTTTGAATTCACTGAGGTACTTATGCATGGCCTCTTTAATTTTGTTGATCATTTTTATCACTATTTTGAGGTCAGTATTTGAGGTTTCATCTATTTCATACTATAGTTGACATCCTTTGTTATAGGATTGCTGATTTTTAGTGGTGTCATACTGATTTTCCTTTTCCAATTTTTGGTGATTGTTCATTGAAATTTGCTTTTCTGATGCTAATTTTTTTGGGGAGGGAGTCCAGTCGTGGGCCTGAACTCTGGGCCTGGGCGCTGTCCCTCAGCTCTTCAGCTCAAGGCTAGCGCTCTACCACTTGAGCCACAGTGCCATTTCCGGCTTTTTTCTTTTTGCTTATGTGGTGCTGAGGAATTGAACCCAGGGCCTCAGGCATGCAAGGCAAGTGCTCTACCACTGAGCCACCTTCCCAGCCCCTGATGCTAATTTTTTAATTACCTGTAGTTTTTAATCTTCAGTCTCTGAATTGTACTTGATGTTCTAGCAGATCTGGACAATGGAGGGTCAATGTCTTCTCACCCATGGCAAGACTGTCAAACTTAGTAATAACAAATCCATCAATTCAAAATCAAACCAAATGTTAGTAATACAATCCATACTAGAAAGCCTCTGAGAGAGTAGATTTTAAGTGTTCTTACTACCAACATAACATGTGAGTTAATAGACAAATTAATTCTTTTTTTAAACCATTCTACAATATATCCATGCACCAAAACAGCATATCATATTTATAATTTTTGTCCACTAAAAATAATGAATTAAATTTTAAAACCACATGCATATCCATCTGAATGATGTTACATATGTTTGACCTAATCAAGTCTGAGTCTTTATGGTACACAGCTAGAGAAGGAACTATTTTATTCACTCAAACAATCACAGCCTCTGAGAAATACACTAACTCAAGAAAATAAACTTTTTTCATAATAACAATACTGTCTCACAGTAACCAATTCAAAGCTGATAATTCACCAAAAAGCACTTTACTAACATCTTTTACCAATGTAGGTGCTTGGAAGTGACCTTGTGGCTCAAATGGTAGAGCATTCACCTTGAGCTGAAGGGTCAGCGCCCAGACCCAGAGTTCAAACCCCACAACCGACAAAAAATAAAATGGAGAAATAAAAATAAAGCCAAGCAAACGTCAATGTAGGTGCCTCTGAAAATTAAAAATATACATAATATTTACCTATCTATAAGTATATTCAACAAAGTTTAACTCTACTGATTTTGTATATGCGATGTCAAGGGTCAAGTTTAAAGTAAAACCATAAGGGATTTAAAGCTATTTTGTTCAAGGACAGATCCAATGACTTATTCTTGTAATCCTAGGTACTCGGGAGGTAGAGCTAGGATTACCACACTCTAAGTAAGATAAGTTACTATAGCAAAAGGGTTAGAGATGTGGATCAAGCACAAAGCCCTGAGTTCAAACCCCAGCATAGGAAGAAGGAGGAGGAGGAGGAGGAGAAGGAAGAGGAGGAGGAGGAGGAGGAGGAGAAGCTGATCTGTTCAATATGGAGGCTATTAACCTCATGTGGTTCTTTATTTAAATTGAAATTAATATAATTTCAATTTTGTTCCTCTTGCATTTTTATTGTGAAAATTCTGTACAGAGGAGTTACAATTACATGGGCAAGATAATGAGTACATTTCTTATCAAGCATTGTAACTTCCTCCTTTGTTTCCCTTATGTATTCAATAGCCAAATATGCCTGATAGGGACTGCATTATAAGATAGCAAGTACTGCATTTTAGAAAGGTCTACTGGACAGCATTGGTACTAAAACACTTGGATTGTTTTGCTTTATTTTCTCACTAATATGCATCCTCTTTTTGAAATAGATGAAATATACCTCTAAAAATAAAGAAGAACATGGATAGAATCACAATCAGGCTAAATAAATACAAGAGAAGAGTTATTTGAGAAGCAGTTTCCTACTCGATTCTCAGATCCACAAAGTCAGAATATGCATAACCACTGCATCTCTAATGCCTAGAGTGTCCAGCATACATTGGTGCTTGGTTATAAACTACATTACCTCTTTACTTTTATTTGTTTAAGTGTGTATAATTTCTGCTCAAGCAAAGCAAAACCATCTGTGCTCAGTATATGCCCACTAAAATTTATAATTAATTTTAAAGGCTGAAATGTGTGCTGTAAATAAAGCACCTACAAGACAAATTAAAAGTGATATTATGAAAGTATTCCTTAAAAGAATAAAGAGACATAATAGCTTTGGGTACTTTTAACATCTCCATTAAGAATGTCCTCATTCAAAACGTGTCTTCACTTAAAACCGACCTTAAAAGTTGCCCATTGGCACAAGTTTCATTTTTTTTAAATTTTATTTTATTTTATTTGTGAACATACTGTACAGAGGGGTTACAATTACATGGGCAGGATAATGCGTACATTTCTTACCAAGGATTGCATCCTCCTTTGTTTACCCTTCACATCCCTTCCCAGCCTCCCCCCTCCGCCCCAATCCCAATCCTTCTCCTACCACCCCTTCCCCCACCCCCCGCACCGATGTTGTAAAGCTCGTTTTCCACATGACAACTTGTACTTCTCATTGTTGCAACAGGTCCACCTGTATCCTTAAACAACTGGTTTTTCCCCATCAAATCAAATATAGTGAAAGCAGGGGTTATACTGTGGGGGAGGGACATACAAAGCAACAAAGAGATAATCTTATAAATGCATTAGAAACACATGCATGAAAGAAAAAACATTAAAATACACATCTAACGGTTCATTTTCCTGACATCACATTATCTGACCTTTTCCGCTTGACTCATACATATACTAGATATTGCAAATAAGGGAAACCATGGGACCTATGTTTCTTTGGGCCTGACTTACTTCACTTAATATAATTTTTTCCAAGTTTTTCCATTTCCTAACAAATGGGGCAATGTCATTCTTTCTGATGGAGACATAGAATTCCATTGTGTATATATACCACATTTTCTTGATCCATTCATCTACTGAGGGGCATCTGGGTTGGTTCCATATCTTAGCTATGGTAAATAATGCTGCAATGAACATAGTTGTGCTGGTAGCTTTAGTGTGGTCTTGTTTGTAAACATTTGGGTAAATGCCCAAAAGTGGGATTGCTGGGTCATAGAGGAATTCTATGTGAAGTCTTTTGAGGAACCTCCATACTGCTTTCCAAAGTGGTTGAACAAGTTTACATTCCCACCAACAATGAAGTAAGGTTCCTTTCTGTCCACATCCCCTCCAGCATCTGTTGTTGTTAGAGTTCTTGATTTTTGCCATTCTAACTGGAGTGAGGTGGTATCTCAATGTTGTTTTGATTTACATTTCTTTTATGGCTAGGGATGTTGAACATTTCTTCATGTGTCTATTGGCCATCCTTATTTCTTCTTCAGAGAAGTTTCTCTTTAAGTCTTTAGCCCACTTATTTATTGGGCAGTTGTTTCTTTGAGGATTTGTTGTTGGGGGGTTTAATTTTTTGAGTTCCAAGTATATTTTAGATATGAGACCCTTGTCCGTTGTATGGCTAGTAAAGATCTTCTCCCAATCCGTGGGCTTTCTATTGATCTTACTAGCTATGTCATTTGCCCTGCAGAAGCTCTGCAACTTTATGCAATCCCATTTGTCCAACCTTTCTTTGATTTGTTGTGTTTCCGGGTCTCTATTCAGAAAATTTTGGCCTGAGCCAAGGAGACTTAGGGTTTCTCCTATTCCATCCTGTAATGTTTTCAGAGTGTCTGCTTTGAGTTCAAGGTCTTTGATCCATTTGGAGTTGATTCTGGTGCAGGGTGATATATAAGGATATAGCTTTAGTTTTCTACATGTAGTTAACCAATTTTGCCAGCACCATTTACTGAAGAGGTTGTCTTTCTTCCATTCTATTATTTTAGCTCCCTTATCGAAGATTAGATGGCTATATGTCTGTAGGTTCATTTCTGGGTTTTCAATTCTATTCCATTGGTCCTGAGGTCTGTTCTTATGCCAATACCAAGCTGTTTTGATTACTATGGCTTTATAGTAGAGTTTGAAGTTTGGTATTGATATTCCTCCAGCAGTGTTCTTTCCATTGAGGAGCGTTTTTGCTATTCGGGGTCTTTTATTGTTCCATATGAATTTTTGGATTGCCTCTTCTATTTCCTTGAAGAATGAGGTTAGAATTTTGATAGGTATCACATTGAATTTGTAGATAGCCTTGGGAAGTATTGCCATTTTCACGATGTTAATCTTTCCAATCCAGGAGCATGGGAGGTTTTGCCATTTTTTAAGTTTTGTGTTGATTTCCTTTTTGAAGATTTTAAAGTTTTCATCATAGAGTTCCTTCACTTCTTTAGTTAATTCCTAGGTATTTTATTTTTTGTGGGGCTATTGCAAATGGAGTTGCTTTCCTAATTTCAGCCACACTTTTCTCATTGTTGGCATACTGAAAAGCCATTGATTTTTGGGGGTTAATTTTATAACCTGCTACTTTGCCAAAGTTTTGAATCAGCTTGGCACAAGTTTCTTACCAAAAGCATTCTAATTACAATAGACACTTACAATTAAAATAGTCTGTAAGTCAGTCAGCTCTAATTTACATTGACCATTCCACAAATAATCCTAGTTACTCCAATTTTGCTTTATGAGCTGCTTTTCCATGTCCTTTATCCCATCATTGTCCCAAAGATAGCTAGAAAAGCATAGAAACAGTTTCAGTGGAGCAGCGCTTCATATACCAAGGAAACAATCCTTGACCCGTAATGTAACCGGAAGGAGGAATAAGTCAGAGGATAGTCACGGCAGCACTTGCCTCTATAACCAAGAGCAACTTTGCTCCCTGACTGTTCATTTATGTCATTGAACACAGCCAATGCTTTGAGAATGCACATTGGAACATTAAATAGCCCGTGGCTTCAGGATGTTTATGTGTCTGCTGAGGTCCTCTGACATGGCCTGCCCAGCATCCGTTTCCTCTTCCTCCGGTACTAATATTCTGATGCTGCTTTGGTAATATTCTTTACTCCCAGGTAGAATCACTCTTGGCCAAAATGTTGTTTTCTCCCTGGATTCTCACCTTCAATGAAACAATACAGAAAGTGAATTAAGGTGATAGGTAAACTTGATTGTTAAAAAGCCTAACACAGTCCCTTAGCTTCTACAGACCAATCCCTGGACTTCCTACGCCTTCCCATTTCATGAGTGATTCTCCTTTTAACTCTGACTCTTTGAGCCACTCCATTTTCTCCTGCCACCTCCTTTTATATAATGAGCTAGATTATTCCATCGTGTGTAGCCAAAGAACTTCATGATAATGATGTCACCGATGTGACTACTTAATTAAAAGTCAATTATTTGCAATGTGTAACACCCCAGGACTGAGGTGTTTCACCAGTTTTTAACACTTACTTTGCAGGGAGACATAATTAATTTGAGATTGGCTCAAAGTAACAAGTGAAGCACACCCACTAAGATTCTCTTACAAGACTTGTAATAAAGTATTCTCAAACACAAAAAGATTTTCCAAGATGCTAAATACATTACAAGATTCAAAACTTAAAATGAGCATAACATAATTTGAATATAAGAAAGTCTGAGACTTTGGGGAGTCTTGAAAGATGGAAAACAAATGATTCTGTACTAATAGAGAATAGGAGAAGAGCACATCCAAGCTCTTGTAGAAGTATAAGTAACACCAGAAAATAATCTAAACTCATCCTCAAACCAGAACAAAGACCCGAGTCAGCCTTAAGGTGATGAAAGGGATATGAATTGAAGTATCTATTTGGATCTGCTGGGCCAGTTCCCAGATGGCAGTAGAAATAGTTGATCTAAGGTTAGCATCTTAAGAAAATACACTTTTTAAAATGCTCACACAGACAGTTTGACTAAAAAAAAATTGTGCAATAGTCTCTCCAGAAGTTCAAAGGAAGCTGCAAACAAAACCAAGAATGGAAAAAGGGAGTGGAGAGATTATGATACAGGAACTTCAGAACAGGTGTTCTTACAAGAAGATATTATAATCAAAACAAAGAAACTGTTTTTGGCAGCTAAAAAAGAAATTTAAGCCTTAAACTGATCCCTGTACTTGACAAAATGATAGAGAAAAGAAAACAATCATAACATTGTGAAATTTTTGAATTTCTGAAATTTCTGAATGAGAAAAAGTTATTAATCTTTAAGAAGGAAAATGAATTGCAATAAAGAAATGTTTCTGGAAGATGGATTTTAATAAAAGAATAAGTATTATAAATCACCCAGAAATTCATATGCCATAGTAGCAAATTAATCTATAAGACAAAAACTAAGGTATCCAAAATCTTGCGATCAAATAATTTAAACCTTGAATATTCAATGCCTGTGTATACTGAAGTGCAATAAAGAATTTCATAATTTATCCTATTATTTAACAAATTTGTATTGATTATTTGTTATGTTTTAGGCCACCTACTCATAAACAAATGAGAGAATATGTACAACATTGTTCTTAATTTGTATTCCCATATCCTTCACGTGTGTCTGTTGATACTCATACAATAAAAGATTGCTTTATTAGAATCATTTAGAGCGATCTCAGCAAAACAGTACAAATGAAATTCTAATAGTTTTGTAGCTACAAATCTTTTTACTTGTTGCAATTCTACAGTAAATCTAAATCTTTTTATTGGCAAATTTTCTATCGTACTTCATAAGGGTTTCAATCATGACATTCCATACAGCCATGTAATGGACTTCGATACGATGCACCCTTGTGCCACTCGTTCTCAAAAATATAAGCAGAACTTGGAGAAAGTGGGTTTGCATGTCCATTTGATGTGAATAGATGATATTTTCCACATAGTCGGGCACAGTTCCTTTTAAGCAAAGGACTACCTGAGACATACACAGTGTGATTTCATTGCTGGAATTCAATATGTAAAGTTTCAGAATCATCTCTTTCATAAAACACCACACATGCGATACCTAATTTAACAGTTGATTAGCTTTTCCCTGTAGCACATAAAGCACTGTGACATATTTGATATCATGATTACAAAAAGAAGTAAGGGGTTCAATGCTTTCACGATAAAGAAATTATACATGTCTGATAGTCATGTTTACGTTGGTTGAAAAATTATTCAGTGTAAACAAATATCAACCATCACATAGTACCTTGCAGAAAGTATAAATGTTATGTTTTATGCACAGTAAAAATAAATGTATATTTAAAATATACATTTTATCTCCCCATCATAAAAATACATCCTAGACTGTAGTTTTTCCTAAACAGCTATAAACACATGTATGCATAGCTAAGCAGGGTGAGCTCAAGGACTAGAAATACTACAGGCGGATAGAAGGTGCTGTGGCCACCAAATTTAAGTGTAGCCATCTTCTTGAACTGTGGTACTGACAAGCACTGCCTTTATACAAAATCTTTTTTAAACCTATGTATGTTTGAGAAACTTTCAATAAAATAGCATGGACTCTGAGAAAGTAGACTTAAAACAGCCTTCCAACAGACGTCAGAAATCACAAACTTCAGTTTTTAATCTTTCCTTCCTCCAATAATTACAAATACGAACATACATTTGAAATGAATAGAATAGTATCATAAGTAGAGTGAATAGAATATTATCATCATAAGTAGTTAACCAATTTTGCCAGCACCATTTACTGAAGAGGCTGTTTTTCTTCCATTCTATTTTTTTTAGCTCCCTTATCGAAGATTAGATGGCTATACGTCTGTAGGTTCATTTCTGGGTTTTCAATTCTATTCCATTGGTCCTGAGGTCTGTTCTTATGCCAGTACCAAGCTGTTTTGATTACTATGGCTT
>NW_012267314.1:2523213-2574373 GCF_000151885.1 Dipodomys ordii | reverse complement strand
GGTAAACAAAGGAGGAGGCTGCAATGCTTGATAAGAAATGTACTCATTATCTTGCCCATGTAATTGTAACCCCTCTGTACAGTATGTTCACAAAAAATAAAAATTTAAATTTAAATTTAAAAAAAGACACACAACTGGAAAAAAGAATATTATCATCATAAATATTCAAGGAATCTACTATGAAGTGGACTGAACCCAGGGGAAGGTTTAAAATAAACACAACCAATTCAAGATTTAAACTAATTGCTTGAGCACTTTCACAACTCAAATTAACTGTCTACCTTTACCAATTTACTTTCATGAAAGTGAACTAAGAACAGAGCTAGCTCTACATGTCTTGACTACTTACAGGGAAAACCAGAGAGTCTTAACTACAAATTTGATTTTCCTTACACAAGTGCAAGATTTAACCTCAAAAGAGAACCACACACAAAGCTGCTTCAAACTACTCAAAATTTAGAAACATTTTAGTGAGCCATATCTCTCTTTCTTAAAAAAAGTTTTTTTTTCATCAGTGATCAAGGAGATATTCTTCAATAGTCCTATCTAATTCTCAAAATGACTGTCCATTGAAATATATTGACCAATGTTTCTGTCATACTGAAGTACCCAAAGGTAGCAGCATTAACTAGATTTACCTTCTTTAGGAAGTACTATTTCATTTTAGTATTATTTCACATAAGAATGACCTCAACGTATTTCCACAGAACCTACAAAATGCTACTATTGGGAAAATTCAAGTATTCAGAAAGGAAACTGAACATAAGAGTCCTAAAAATATCTCAGTGGAATCAATACAGTTAGAGTCACTAATGTGAAGATATAATTTATAAGTTAGTTATTTGTACTGAATACTATTACATAGCAATACAATGATTTAACTATCTGTGATGGGGAGAGGTTAAAAACTAGATTAAGTCTGAATTATTTCTTATATCTAATAACTTAGTCCTTTTGCTCCATGCTTGAAATCTATATAAAAATAAGTTTGATTTTCCTCCTGCCAAACTCCATTGGCAATATTAATACTAGTCCATTTCAATATAGTTAGTGATGTTATTAACTAGTAACTAAGTTCTTGCAAGAATGATTTTTGAATCAAGCAAAATTCATATACTAATATTCATTTCCAAAATGTCGAAAGACCCTATTGTGGAGTTATAGCTATAAAGATTCCTTAGTTTCAAGCAATAAAATAGGACTCTGGCTTAAACAACCAGAAATGTATTGAAACAAAATTGGGAATTGAAAAAAAATCGGTAAGAAAATTAGAGCACATAATGTAGACAGTTCCCAAAGCATCCTCAAGATCTGAGAATCAAGTATTGCAAACTTTTCCTCAAGATTCTGCTGCTGGGGCTGGGAAGAATTTTTAATCTCTATGTTTTTTTTTTCCAAGCAGAATTAAAATTCACTGGCCAGAATAGAGTTAGCCTCATTTGGGAAGAGGTATTTTCTGAAAGGAAAATAATGTTCTGAATAATGACGGGGGTGGGGAGGGGGTCAATCAATACTTTTATCTATCACTTTACAAATAAAAGCATTCCCAAGAGAATAATTGTAATGAATAATCAGAGCAACAAAAATAAGTTATTGTAAGTATGAGCGCAGGGCCAGCATCAGAGTGGAAGAACAAAGCAAAGTCCCCAACCAAACTCTCATCCCTGTAGGAACCCAGGAAGTGGCATAGAGAGGAAATTTCCTTCAAAGAAGAAAGGCTTTTGCTCATTAGAAAACAAGACTCATTTCCCGTCTCTAGTTGTCAGTCTCCTTTCCTAAAGCCTCCTCTTTTTTCTTTTATTACTTTTTATCTTTTTGTTTTTTGCTCCTCCAGGTTAAGTGCTTTTGTAGATGAATATGTCAATCTATAGTCTTCTGAGAGGAGTCTGATAATGGTGCATGTTTGTGTTGAGATCTAGATTTGTAGCTTTCCTTAGCCCGACATTAACTTCTTATGTAAGATTGTTTCTTTTTAATATTTGGTCTTTACAAAATAAGACATTGTTCCATTTTAGCATTTTCACATGAGATTAACATTTTTTTGAGTATGAAATGCTTCTGTTTCTACAAAGATGTTGCAAAAGCAATGAGGTAAAATATTTTCTCTAGCTCATTAGGAAGGAATTGATTTTCAAAGCAAGTGATGTCATTACAACAGGATGCTGTCAGTGGGCACAGAAATTACTGCTCTCTGTTCTTTTTTGAAAAACACTGAATTTTATGAAACAATTTCCCTGGAATTTCAGAAATGTTTGCGGAATGTTGTGATGAATGGCTGCCGTGATTCTGCAGCATTTCCAGAGGTTTGAGAAGGGATTGAACAAGTCAAAGGGAGTTTCTTGGTAGGAGGGGAAAAGAATAAAACTCACCACAGGCACCAGTCTGAATGTCCAGCCAACCCAGCCTAATTGGGAAGCAGAAATTGGCCCTTATGGTAGCCTGAGACAGTTCTCATTTTGTTTCTGAGCTCAAGAGTCTGTGGCAAATGTTAGCTAAGAATGACCTTTGAAAGTCACAATATTCAGCCAGCGAAAACTCATTTTTCAAAGAATTCAACCAGCAAATGTGTTAGTTTTCCTCAAATGACTTTAATATGAACCTGAAGCTATTTAAAGGAATTTGGACTTATATTCTATTTTAATCATGGTTTTCAGTTTGAGGATCGCATTCTGTACTAGTCTTTCTTATAACAAAATGCCTGGTATAAACAATTTAAGAGAAAGATTTATGATGGCTCATGGTTTCAGAAGTTTTCATCTAAGGTCAGTTGACACAATGATCTAGTAAGCCAGATCATCATGATGGATGGTATGGTCAAGCAGAGTTGTTCCTTCCATGATGGCCAGCAAGCTGAGAGAAATTGGAAGGTTCCAGAGAAAGCTACACCCTTCAAAGACACAATCCCTAATGACTGACTTCCTCTAACAAGGCCCCACATGACCTAGTCATGTCTCAACAGTGCCTCTAGCACAGTCAATTGTTATTTTAAACTGTCCTAAGCAAGCTTACTATATATATGTGCATATATATAACATATATACACTAGTATATATATACTAATATAATATATATATATATATATATATATATATATATATATATATATATATATATATATATATAGCAAGTTCTTTTCCCAGACATTTTCACATACCATTTTGGTCATCTTTTAAAAGATATGTCCATTGTTTATATAAACATGGTAGTCCTTTGCATAATGCATTTGTAATTCTCTCATTTTCTTTCATTTGGGACCCATTGCCATTATAAAAATGTCCCCTTAAATTTCCTTCCTTTCTTGAATCAAATTTCCTTGTAGTGCTCTTAACCAAATTTCTTTTTCTCTGAATTTTGTACAAGAATCCATTGTAGTGTATACATGGGGACTTGCCAAATGTCATGAATTCTTGTTCTTTCACAAGCTCTATAAAGCAAGATGACATTTCCCCATATTTTCCATTACTTTAACTTCACTCACAGTGTAGCTTATTATTACTGGTGAAAATTAATTCCAAAGCAGCTGCCTTCCTATGGTTTCTTCCAACCCAGGAAAGAGATCATTATACTCTAAGGTATAATTGTGTATTTTGTGAGCATACAGAGTTAATACACCAACCAGATTCAAGAGATTTATAATATGAATCATCAGAATCAATAGATTTTATATCATAAAATAAAAAACAGCTTTTGGTTTTATTCATTGTTGAGCCTAAATTTGTAAATTAAACACAGAATTTTAATATATAGTTCAGGACAACCATATACAATAAGATAGTCTTAACAATTCACTACACTGCCTTGTCCTACATTACATTTTCTGTTTCCTATTTTCATGTATGCATAGAGAAAAATGGAGATTCATTCTTGGTCCAGTAATACTAAAGTATATTAGCTTTCTAGTATGACAACAAAATACACAAGAAAATCCGTTTACAGATAGATAGAAGTCAGGATATGGCCATCCAAACACCAGATTCCCAAGGGAGACCGCACGTGTCTTTGGGTTGGAACTTTGGGCTCAGGGGCTAATGCCAAGTGGACGATATATACTGGATGACACATAGCTGCCTGAACTGGGCTTGCTCACAACTTCCAGGCCTGAGGAAATGGGAAGTGAGCACTGTGTCTGTGGACTCAGATCAGTGGGGCAATGATTAATGACCATGCTGGAATTCTAAGTTGGGTAAAGCTGAAGGAAAGTAACATATAGCCTGGCTATGGCTCTCCTCCATCTGGTATGGGCACCTGAAGCTATCTGATTAGAAATCAGCTGTTCTAGGACAAGAAATATACATGAAAATCCAGACGTGTACTAGACAAGGCAACATGGAGGAAACCTGCACTTTCTGAGTTTACTTAAGTCATAATATCTGTATCCCATCCCCCTCCTAATCAAAACTAAATTAAATTCACCAAGGTACATTAACTCTCCTCTGTCAGATGCACTAAATAAAAATTTTATAAAGCACAGTAGAATAAGTATTACCTACTTACGGAAAGTATATTGACACAATTTTCTCTCTTTTTTATCAGTGCTGGGAGCTAACCTGAAGGTTTCATACTTGCTACCTACACGATCTGAGTCATATCCCCAGTCCTTTTACTCTAGTTCATTGTCCAGATAGTACCTCATATTTTACTTTCCTAGGCTGGCCTTGAACTACAACTTTCCTACTTCTGCCTTCTAAGTTACTACAATTTCAGGCATGCACCACCACACCTACCCAAATTTTCATAGTACATAGTTTTGTTATAGCTATAAAAAGTATAAAATAATCTTCTCTGTCCCAGTCCTTGTAAGGCTTTTAGCTGAAGAACCGGTTTGCACAGCAGCAGAACCTTGTCTTTTGTGGAAGTTCTCTATACCATCAATAACCCCAGTGTAAGGCTGATGAAGTACAGTACAAGGGTGATGTGATGAATGGTGTGGGGGAGACAGACACTTTTTATCTAATGTGGAATGCTTTCACAGGTCTTTTATCATCAGTTGAAGTCTAAGTTTATGCTGACATGGCAGCTGACAGCCTCAGGCTGTCAATTCAGAATTTTGCCTCTTGATTATCAAAGGGGAGGGGGAGGTGTCCAGGTAATCACTGCACAGTTGACAGATACAATGCCAGATAATACAATACCTGGGCCAAACAAGCAGTATGGCTTTCTCATCCTTCTTATTATTATGAGAACATCTTGCCATTTCCTTGTTCATTTATCTACCATGAATTTGTGCTCCAAAGAAACACAGGTAGTGAAAAACACAGGGAATTAATCCTGAAAAATGTAACCGAAACCCTTTTGAAAATGTAAGGCCAAAAGAGTTATTATTGATAGTTAGATGCTAGATAAATTTATGGTTGATTTAAAAAGCTCAGAAAATGTAATCTGTTTGTGCAAGATATCTCCATCTGCATTGTCTTATCCAACCATTTCTGTTCCACCTGCTGTCTGCCTGTAAGGCTGACATCTGTGTCTCTCACCAATCAGCACAGCCAATTTTAAATGAATACAGGCAATGGAAGAGGCTGGCAGACATGGGGGAGTGTGTTGAAAAGAATGGAGTAAGGTCATCTGACCATGACACAGTGGATCTGTCCCTTAGCCCACATTGGCAGCTCTCTGTCCAAATGCAAATGACTCGGCTTCTTCTTCTTCCTTTACAGCTATCAAAGGTGAGGACATCCATCCTTGTAAATTCCAGGGTGCTTTGTCTTCCCATTTTGCTCCATGAAAAACCATTCTGGTTCTTTCAATAACTTTAACTGTCTTTAACTGTAACCTTTGACTTCTGTCAGTATTCTGCCTGGTGGTGCCTCATTCAAGACTAAAGACTTGATTTCATTGATATTTTGAGTTAGTCATTAATTTTCAATGTTATTATAAGGTTTCTACATACTTCTTTTTCTTTGCCAAGTTTATTCTTTTAAAATATATTTCACTATTTTTAAGTAGTTGTATAATGAAGTTGCCATTCACCTAAGCACTTTATGAATACAGTGCATCTTGATCAATGTCACCCCTTTCAACACTCTTACCCACCCCTCAAAACCCACCTCTTCCTTTACTTATCTTAATTTTAGGTTATGTATTGGGTTTTCTTTCTTTGCCATTCAAAAAGCAGTTTATGTGTTGATCTGTGTATTACTTCAACAGCTTTGCCCCCCCTTGCCCCTCCCCCTCTCAATTCTTGGTACATATAATAAATTCTTGTCTTATTCTCCTCTCTTCCTCCTTCATTCTTCTACTCCTCTCCCCTAGTCCCCATCCTTTCCTCTTGCCAGTACTCATTTTCTGGTACTTATTTTCTTGGGCTTCGAGTTAGTCTTTTTAAAGAATTATACTATTTATGCTCTTCATAGAGTCTATTACACTCCAGTTAATTCATTTGTAGCCCTTTATTTACCACCCAGTGTGTTTACTTGTACGTTTCTAGGCACCTGCTAGCTACCACAAATGAGGGAAACTATGCAACCTAGGTTTCTCTGGGCCTGGCTTACTTCACTTAAAATATTTTTTCCCACATCTTTCCATTTCCTTATAAATAGTACAATATCATTCTTTTGATGAATGAGTAGAATTCCAATGTGTATACAGACCACATTTTCTTGATCCATTCATTCACTAAGGAGCATCTGGACTGACTCCATATCTTGGCTATGCTAAATAATGCTGAAATGAATATGGTTGTGCTTGTAGCTTTAGTGTAACCTTGTTTGTGCTTTATTGGAATTGTTAGATCATGGGAGTAGTGATCAAAAAAATAAACACTGAAAAAAACCCGTAAAGAAACAACAACCAATTAGTAAATGGGCTAAAGATTTAAAGACAGACTTCTCAGAAGAAGAGGTAAAAATGACCAATAGACACATGAAGAAACATTCAACTTCACAGGTCATAAAGGAAATGCAAATCAAAACAACACTGAGATTCCACTTCACCCCAATGAGAAGGACCAACATCAAGAAAACTAACCATAACAAATGTGAGTAGGGATGTGTTCAAAGGGAGCACTACCACACAGGAGATGAGGATGTAATCCTGTTCAACCACTGTGAAAAATGGCAGTGGTTCAAAAAACAAAGCCAAGTTTGTTCTTAAATTATTTTATTTTCCATTGAAGATACTGCATGCACATTGCTAGATCTAAAACAATAAACATGATATGTGCACCTTGGATAGTTCTACAATAAATGAGTCACAGGGTGCAGGCATTGTTTACTTGGCAAGGGTTGCTATGCAATAAAATTAATGTGATGCTAATTGAAGGAAGAAGTAATAAATTTATTTCTTAAAATAGTCAAACCTCAATCAAATCCAAGTGTATATACTAAAAGAATAGCATTCAAATAGATGGAAAATTAATAAAATATATTACTAGGAAAGATAACCAGGGTGAAAAAATATGTTTTTGTAATTTTGTGTCTAATTCAAAAGATTAGAGATAGATTAAAGAGTAAAATGCAACATAAAATATCATTTACTTTAGTATTAGTAAATAAGTAGACTTGCAATGCATTCTATAAAGCAATTCATAAAATAGTATACACTGATTTATTTCACTGAAAGATGATCATAAAATTTATAAATCAGAAAGACAACTGAGTAAAGCACCTGCACTTTGGGCCATAAAACAAACTGAATACTCTCGGATGCTGGCCAAAACCACCTTTAACTGAATAAACATCAGTATTGTTATTATAAATCCCTTGCTGAAAGTCACAGGGATAGCAAGAATCCAAACAGGAGGCACAAAGATTTGACAGGACTGCTAGTACTACTTGGAAATGAAGCCTCCTGGACCCATGGGGTAGCTACTGGAAGTGCTGTGTATCTCAGTTTTGGTTTGTTTGGTTTTTTTTTCCAAACAGAGCACTATCTGTGAGTTGAGTCATCAAAAGTCAACTCTGGTAACTAAATAGCCTGTGCAAAGAGAACTTGAGAAAGAACTTACTATAATGCAACTCATTACCTTCCATCTCATTGTGGAGTTAAAATGTTACAAGTTTTCCCACATTTCCAGGAAATTGCTGTAATCCACAGCTTCTTTCCTTTCTGAAATCCACAGCCTCTTTCATTTCTTTCTGGTAGCTTCAGAAAGAATCCAACAAATCTAGTGTTTTCACTAAACAGCATTACTATAAGACTACTTAGATTTCATTAACATTGAAATCAGACCTAGAATGAAAAAAATTTTAATTTCATTACTTAAATTCCTTTCTTTCTTTTAAAGTTTAAGCTAAAAACAGATTAATCTCACCATAAAAATATTACCATAAGATATGACATAATTACTACAATTGGGAAAAATTAAGTAATTAATTCAAATATTTTGTATTTTAATTTTTTCCTTTTGAACAAAATCCAAGGCTTACATCTTATGAATTAATACAGACAACAGTTTACTATAAGATAAAACTTATAGAACACTCAAAATATTGTATTCTCTTTCTCTATTTTTTTTGTACTATACAAAAAATTCAAGGCCTCTAATCCTTATTCAGCTTCTTTTGTTCCTAGCTGGCATTTTACCATTTGAGCTGTTCCTCTAATGCCAAATTCTGCTGGAAAATGGAAGGTAAGTTTCTTCTCTTGGATTTATCTGCCTGAACTGGCTGAAATTTTCAGATCTCTGCAGCTTCCGGAGTAGCTAAGATTAAAGGCATGAGCCCTCTGTGCCTGGCTCCAAAGCACGCCAAAGACCAAACAGAACTGTACTCCTGGGATTGACCATTCACAGTGTCATATACAAAATAACTGCAAGATGAAAAATAATGGAAATGAAATGGTCACTCATACTCCAAAGCTGGTCTACATCCACAGCAAGACAGAAGGATATTAGGACAAACTGTCATTTCAGACACAGTAGAAGAACAAATTCTTCTCTTTGGCAAAGCTAAAAATCACAGTAGAATCATCAGCAATCGTTATTTTCCATTGTAGTAAAAATGGATGGTTAACTCCTTGAAGAAATTTCACAGCAATGCTGAGCCCATAACTTAGAAGGACAAAATATATAGACCTTTAGTTGTCTACTTTCATGTCTAAAGATGCAAAGGAGGCTGTAATATTCAAATGCTGACATTGAGACTTCTTCATTCTCAACAGGTTTGGATGGCTGGGATGGTTGAAAGCTGGAGGCCTGAATATCAGAAAGAACTGGAAAAACAAAGCACCAGATCAATAACAGAAGGACAAAGCTTATGGACAGAGACCTTTGCAGTTTTGAAAGAGAAATCCCTCTGTTATTTAGGTCACACCAAAAATTATGACAATCATTTTTCATAAATTGTTATATTGGTGGTTTATTTCCTGGCTCACATGTTCAATTCAAGTGCGATATGTTGTTTTTCTTTATTTGTTTTTTAACTTGATTAAAATAATAACACCAATAAAAGTTAGATGCTTCCAGGGAAAACCATTACTGACCACACAGATATTAAACTAGTAATAGCAATGTGAAATGAACAGTATGTACTCACCAACATAATAACTTAGATGATATAATCCAATCCTTTTGTTTAAAAAAGACACAGAACCTACTGAATTCATTTGAAAAGAAGTGGAAATGTAAATATCTGGTGTAGAAATTAGATCAATTATTCAAAATTTTCCACAAAAAAAGGCAACAGGCCTAGATGACTTTGCTACAATATTCTGCCAAACTTTCAGGGAGCTAATGAAACCAGCTCTTCATATGCTCTTCCAAAAACAGAAGCATATAAGAGAGAACAATTCTACAAAAACAGTTTCCCTTTACATACATCATACAAAGATAATAATGGCATTACAAAAAACTTACTGGTGGGGCTGGGAAGGTGGCTCAGTGGTAGAGCGTTTGCCTTGCATGCATGAGGCCCTGGGTTCGATTCCTCAGCACCACATAAACAAAAAGAAAAAAGCAGAAGTGGAGCTGTGGCTCAAGTGGTAGAGTGCTAGCCTTGAGCTGAAGAGCTGAGGGACAGCGCCCAGGCCCAGAGTTCAGGCCCCACGACTGAACCAAAAAAAAAAACTTACTGGTTATGAACATACATAAAAATCCTTAACAAAATTCCATCCAATAGTATAGAGAGCAGATAACACATTAATAACAAGTAGTATTCATTCCAAGGATGCAGAATAATTTACCTTCATATACCCATCAATATAATTTATCATATTACCTGCCTGAATGAGAAAAGCCACATGATACCACATCAACTAATATAGTAAAAACATTTGACAAAGTTCATAGTATGATAAAGATTTTCAGCAAACTGAGAATGGAAGAAACTTCCTTCACTTAATCAATAGAATATTTAGAAAACCTACAGCTAACATTGAACTTAAAGGTGACAGACTACATGCCTACCCTTAAGATTGGGAAGAAGTCCAAAATATCTGTTATCTTTCCCTACTCTGACTCAAGATTGCCTAGTACTTGCCATCGCAATAAGACAAGAAAACAATTAAAAGTTGTACATGTTAGAAAGGAAGTAATGATACTGTCTTGTAGTCACAGAGGATATAATAGCTGATGTAGAAAATTGCAAAGTGTTTGCAAAACAACTGAAACAAATGAGTAAAGTGAGGCCACAAGTATACAAACTGAATGCACACATTTCAAATGAAAAATTAGGTGTGCATCAATGTACTTGTCTCATTCACACTAGCACCAGAAATGAAATAAGTATTCTCTATACTAATTTTTTGTGAGCAAACTTTAAATAACCTGAAGAACAAAACCAAGAAAATCCAGATCAAGAGCTGTTTAGCATTCAGAGATTAGAAGACTCAATATGAGGAATGTTCTAGTTCTTCCCAATTTAATCTATTCTTTGAGTAGTACAATGAAGAGAATGAAAAATAAGATACAGACTGGTTAAAATATCTGCAGAATGGATATACAATAAGGAATCTGTATCCAAACTTACTGTTTGTAAAATGTAAAATGAACAACTCAATTTAAAATGTGGTTTTTAACCCTGTCATTTATCGTGAGAAAACATCAGACAGTTCTCTATTATGAGGAATTCTGCATCTTACTGAAAAATGGTCTTCAAAGTTTTAAATATCACAAAAATGTGTAGACAACTGTCACAGCCTAGGGTTCCTAAGGGGACAATGAACAGATACCACATGACTTCCTAGATAGGGAAAAAAGACAAATGAATTCAGGTAAAAACTAGAGAAATCAAATACACTAATGAAAATATTTGAATTGGTATATGAGTTGTGATATGTTCCATGTTAATGTGAGATACCGTGGGAAATTAAGTTCAAGAATGAATGGAAATTGAGTATCTTTTAAAATAAAATTTATTGTAAAACATAAAATACATGTCGGTTCTTTTTTGGAGAGGAACATCAGGTACAAAGAATATTTCTTTAAAAAAACATAAAATAAGCAATTATTTCTAATGAAATTGAATGAATTATGGACACGTTTGTTTTCTGATCAGCCCTGTCCAATACCCAGAAGTGCAGAACAATGTTTGACATCTGACAATGTGTTTCCTGCAGATTGGACTTCAGCATGGCTTGGGCCAACCTATCTCAAAAGCTTGGGCTTAACATCAAATATAAAAACAAATCCTTTGTGCTCCTTAATGTGAAAGACCAATGTTTACAGCAGGTGGTCTTACCGCTTATAACTCCTAGGCTACAGAGACTGAACTCTGCCAGGCAGCTTCCCTTGGTGGACACAGAAGCACATTGCATATGAAGTGTACGTGTACCACACAGGCAGCTCTTAAGATTCTTTTCCCCATTTTAGGCATTGCTCACCACAGCCCAATTAGAAAACACTGGCAGTCACAGAGCTCTTATCTCCCATGGAAAGCCGCCCACATGCATCTTACATGCTGCTTTGTATGCCTTCTCCTTATGAGATGAATGAAACCAACTTCTTAGGCATAAAAAAAACAAGATTCTATCTTCCTTGTCTACATGAGGAGAAGAGGGGTGACCTATCTAGAAATGCTGTGTAATTTCACTTCTGAGACATCTATCAAACAATTTTAAAGACCAGGAATAAGGAAACATATTCCAGAATATACTTAAATCTCATTGTCAGAAAAGATACACAAATGGTGCAGTGCTATATAAATCAAGAGGACTTGAGCTGCAATTACAGTATTTCCTGTAAGACTTCCCTCTGGTGGGAAGGGGAAGACATGGAAGAGGAGAGAGAGGGGAGGGGAGAAAGCCATGCAAACAAATCAAATCACCACCAGGAGTAATCAAAGATTAGGGGAAAGCAAATACTCCTTCTCTACTCCATTTTTATTCTCAAAAGGTCCAAAACATTTTTAGGAAGGCTCTCAAAAATCTCTAGGTAGGTAGGCCTTGGTTTAAGTCACTCCATGAGTAGTTAGTAGGTAGAGACTATAGCCAACGCAGAAGCTTCTGTGTGAAGGCAGCTACCCAATCCCAGCGTAGCAGGAATTGCTGAAAGTCAGCAACCCATTGTTTTGTTTTCTTATTATCATCTTTAAGTAGTTGTACAAAGGAATTGCTTCAACAAAGCACTTTATGAGAACAGTGTGTCTTGGTTAATGTCACCGCTTTCAACGTTCTCACCCATCCCTACCAAACTCAACCTTGCCCTTGCTCTTCTTCATTTTGTAGGACAGACATGGGATCCTTCACTGCCTTCTCTCCCTCTCCTCTTCATTCATCTACCTTTTCCTCCTCGACCCCACCCTACCTCTTTTAACTACCTACTTCCTGGTGTTTTGTGGAACTATGGTTTTCTCTTTCTAAGAAATCACACTATTTGAGTTCTGTCTTGAATCTACCATGCTACAGTTCATACATTTGTAGGAACTTGTCTAACCCCCAACATATTTACTGGTATGTTTAGAAGCTGAAAGGAGCTTCCATGTATAAGGGTAAGCATGCAACCTGTTTTCTCTGGGCCTGACTTACCTCACTTCACATCTTTTTTTCCAGGTCTTTCCATCTCTTCACAGACTTTTTACTGGACTCTGTGATGTGTTCTGGAGAGTCATTCCATGCTTCTTCAACTACAGATCTTGGAGACAGATGACAAAAAGAGGCTGGGAGATGATGTTTTCTTAACATCATAGAGATATCAATACAATTAACATTTTCCCCTTCCCCAAAACAGTTTCTCAGGATGACCAGGGCATCCGAAAGCCTTACATAGGTCAACCCAAGTATTCCATGCTAGCCACAAGTCCTGCACTTTTCTTAGATAAATCAGCCTTGATCTTTCATTGTGTTTTCCCCCTGAAGGAACTTCACTGTCAGTGTATTTAGATGTCTTGTATCATTTGGAGAAAGGATCCATTCTATGGCCTCTAAGCTTTTAGACAGGAAGTTGGCCTGAGAGGACAAAAGTTCCTGACATATTTTTCTGTGGTTTTCTTGGGACACTGTCTCTCCTCAGTCATTTTCTGCCTTTTCTCTGTGAGCTTCCAGTAAGTTTTCATTAAGAATTCCACAAGAATCATTCATTTCATTGATTTTTTTCAAACACCACAGTGTTTGTGCTATCCTCATAAATCCATATCTTAAATATCATAGAAATTGAAATCATTTTCCCCAGGAACTGTTGGTAACTTTATTACTGTTCAGTCAGTCATGAAAATGATCTTTAATGCAATTGCCCACAGATATGAGAAACTCACTGGAATCTTAAGAGAAATAGAACTTAATACTGACAAACTTTAATGAGTGCATCAGCTTGCTTTTGATGGGAATCTCTCAAAGAGAAAATTGTCTGTTTATCCCGGATCCCTGTATTGTTTCACATTGCTTACGAGGGGGGGGAATAAGAAGAGGAAAATATCAGCACACAGAATGTTACAGATAGAATACGTTCTAGGGGCTGGGAAGGTGGCTCAGTGGTAGAGTGCTTGCCTTGTATGCATAAGGCCCTGGGTTTGATTCCTTAGCACCACATAAGCAGAAAAACCTGGAAGTGGCACTGTGGCTCAAATGATAGTGCTAGCCTTGAAGAGTTCAGGGACAGTGCCCAGGCCCAGAGTTCAGGCCCCACTACCAACAAAAAGAAAAAAGAAAGAACCAGTCGTTTAAGGATACAGGTGGACCTGTTGCAACAATGAGAAGTACAAGTTGTCATGTCCAAAATGAGCTTTACAACGTCGATGCGGGGGGGGGGGGGGGGGGGGGAGGGAGAGGGGTGGGGGGGGGGGGGGGAGGCTGGGAAGGGATGTGAAGGGTAAACAAAGGAGGAGGATGCAATGCTTGGTAAGAAATGTACGCATTATCCTGCCCATGTAATTGTAACCCCTCTGTACAGTATGTTCACAAATAAAATTAAAGAAAGAATTCATTCTAGAGCTCACCTTGTTTGATCCATTATTCAACAGATGAGAAAAGAATTATGTGAACTTTAGGTAACTTTCTCTAGCTTGTCTACGTCCATATCACCCTGAATGGGCCTGATCTCATCTGATCTCGGAAGCTAAGCAGGGTCGGGCCTGGTTAGTACTTGGATGGGAGACTTTCTCTAGCTGACACAGCCCAACTCTATCAGCTAACCTTACAACTTAAGGACAAAATAAAATCTAAGCATTAAAATGAAACATCAATTAGCTATACTATAAGATTACAAAACTAGCATTCTTTCAGTGGCCTGATTCATCTACACCCTAATCAGGAGGCATCATGACCCCAATTTTACAATTAGGAGAGGGAAAGCCTTAGAAACTTCCCCAGCATGATGTTGGTGTAGAGCTAGTTTGCCAATCAGTAACACTACAGTCTCTGAACATTAGTTACTTGGTTCGCTGCTATTGCTAATATCCTTAGCTGTAGCCTCATTTGTATACTTCTCTGTAGCCCCAACTCAGCCTCCTCTTTATTTCCTGTCTCCAGGCTTCTGGCATTTCAGGGCTAGGTACAACTCCACTAGTTTGGCCATCGGAATCACTGATTTACAGTATAAGCTGCAGACTATCATGTCTTTTTTGAGTGCTTGTCTACCTCCTTTATGACTTCTATTTCATCGGATTCCAGAATGGCACTAACTTGCACCTGAGTGTTCATTTCCCTTTATATCTTGAATTGGACAAAAATGTATTTTGTGATTACACAGTAATACAATTTATCATTGTCCAGTGAAACATACATGGTTAAATATTTTTATTTAATATTTAGTATCTATTAACTTGCTGTCTATGTCTTACAATATTTAGTTTCAATGCAGCTTCGTCTCATAACCTTCAATCATTTAAAATAGTATTTCTGTTTAGCTCAAAGTAAAACTCAATGAAACTAGAATTTCTGCAGTGCTTATATATGTACAATCTTCCATGCTTACCCCATGAAGGAGAAGCATGCAGGAAAAAAATTAAGAAATTTTTATTCTACCCACCAATAACTGCAAGTTATTAATGAGGATTATTAACTTTTTGTGCCAGTTCTAGAGCGGAACTCAAGGCAGCCTGGGCACTGTCTCTTAGCTCACTCACTCAAGGCTGGCACTCTTCCACTTGAGCCACATCTCCACTTCAGGATTTTTGATGGTTAATTCAATGGAAGAGTTCCACAAGGTTCCTGCCTGGGCTGGATTCCAGATCACAGCCTTCTGAGTAGCTCAGGTTACAGACTTTAATGAGAACTATTAAAATGCAAATCCCCAATGTTGACCTTCCACTTAGCTTTCACCTTCCTGAAAATATCTTTGTTTTGTCTTGGTTCTAGAGTAGAAAAGATGTTGTGAACCTCCTCAGGGTTCTCTCTCAGTCTATCTCTCTCTCTCTCTCTCTCTCTCTCTCTCTCTCTCTCTCTCTCTCTCCTGCTCCCTTAGAAGCAGAGAGAGCACAGTGTTTCCAGCTCTCTTTTGTCATACACATTTCACCCTATGTGGCAGCCTACTGGCTGCTTGAGTAAAGCTACACGCTTGGGGAGAAAGGCGGCAAAGCTGGTTCTTACTGTTATTAGGTAAGGGTAGGACATGTGACACAGACCAAAGACACAGATGACAGTCTTACTGACCATAGCAAATAATGTGTAGAATGTGCACAGAGTTATGCTTGTTTTTCTAATTAGAGTGATGCTCACAAATTTTCTTCTGCGGCTTACATGGGATTCAGAAGAATATGTAGAAATACTAAGGGCATAGTACTACCTTGAGGAAAGCCAGACTGTGTATAAGAAAGAAATGGACCAAAAGTTTGTTCAAACTGAGACAGATGCTTCCCTAGATCTGTAGATAATGACAGCCCAGTATATTCTTACACATGTTCTGTGGTGTTAGACTAACTACCGACTTTCTATTACTGCAAATAAAAGCAATTTTATCCTGTAAAGGATACAGCTAATTAAGAGCAAAGTCTGGGAGCAGAGTAGTGGCAAAAGACAGTTTTCATTGCAATAACTTGTGACAAAAGTCTAATAACTTTCTGGTACCTAAGAATTAATGACTTGGCCTTGCTCTTTGAAAGCTCAGTTTTCGTAATTATAGAACACAGAAGTGAGAATAAGGCCAAAAAAAAAACTCGCTACAGTATCAGCTGACTTTTATTTAATAAAGAAGAAGAAAGGGAAGAACTAACTGGTTTCTCATTCATTTATGTATGATGGATAGTTCAACAAAAGACCCAGAAAGCTCACAAATAAAATGGACACAAATGAGAGTTGCTTTGTAGAGGTCAGAGAATGTTTAGGTTAGTCAACGAAGTTGCCGCAAACTTCCTTGATAAAGTGTAATTGAACAGAGATCTAAGGGACATACAAAGATGTAAGGAGCCATGTATTTTTTATTTTTTATCTGTAAGTAAGTATAAAAGGAGTTGTCCTTTAACAAAGCAGTTTACAAACAAAGCAGTGCATCTTGATCAAGACCAACTCCTTCAACAATCTCAGCCATCCCTCCCCTCCCCACCCAACCCTCAATCTTCTTCATTTTGTAGCTATACATTGAATTTTTTGTCTCATTCTCTCCCTCTCTTCCTCTGCCTCCATCTATCCCTTACCTGCTTCCTGGTATTTATTTTGTTGAACTTTAACTTTGCCTTTCTAAAGAATTACACGACAAAGGATATATGTTTCCCCTTATATGTGGAAGCTAGATTTGGATTATAAACTTACAAGTAAATACTTTGGGTGGTAGGCAAGTGTATATAAATGCATATATTTTAATTCAAGTTGAAAATCACTAGTTAAAAAATACTATAAGGCCAAGCCAGTATTGCTTTAAATATTTTAGCTGAATACAATAGATTACATTTTCTCACTTAATAGAAAAGAGTATTTGAATTTGTAATAAGCACACATTTTTGTATGACTTATATGGAGTGAGTTACAGCTGTGGTTATTTGATGCTGCAGCTATGTCAACCTCTGTTTCATTAACCTCTCTTAATGTTCATGTGTTCATGTGAGTTAGTAAGGCCTTCAGTGAACTCGGCAAAGTGCTACCCTTCACCTTACACCACAAATAGTGCTGGGGTTTGGGGTTTATTTGTTTTTCTGTAACACTACAAGACTCTACTATGGTCCTGCAACCTTTGTCCAGAGCCAATAAAAGTGAACAAAGAATGAAAACAGAAACATATCCCCTATTGTTCGCTTGTTGAAGTAAAGGTTAATGACTCTTTAAACTGTTCACAAAAAAAAAAGAAACTTTTCAAGGAAGTGTATCAGGAATATATTTGTTAAGAAGTCCTGTGACTACAAATCAGAAAGTAACAAAATGCAGATAAGCGTCCAGATCTATTCAGTAAGGATCCTCTCTATTGCTCACCTAGCAGGCACAAGATAACCAGCTACTGAATAAAACCAGAAATTAACACAGGATGTGTCCTGGTTTTTCTCATATCTATGATATCTGAAGAAAGCAATCTTAAAGGAAATAATTCTTTCAACTTCATAATCCTTTCCTTCTGTCTTAGGCTGTTTTCCCCCAAACATTATCTCTAAGGAACTAGAAAACTGATGCATTCAAAATCCATCAGTAAACCCAAGCACAAGTTTCCATGGAAACCAAACTCAGAATGCCTCCATGTTTTTCTTCATACAGAGATACAATGGCAGATTCAAATGTATGTAAGATCATAAATATTGTTCAAATGCTTGTGCGTCCTAAATCTCACTGGCTTTTAGCTGCCTAAAGTTTGAAGTTTCTAGATTTTTATATTCAATTGAGAACTTGGAAAGAAAATGATTGTGAATATTGCTGTTGTTTTCTTCCATAAATATCTAACAAATTATGTTTGCTTCCCTCTATGACACATATCAAATTCATATATTGCCAATAACCAAAACAATATATGAATGACGAGGTGTTTTAAAATCTCTTACATGAATGTTGGTGTCATGAGGTAATACAAGGGTGAATTAAAAAAAGCAGTCTTCAAGTGTTTTTGATTTTTCAGGTGTTTGTGTGTGTCTGGTTTGTCTTGGCAATACTGGAGTTGAACTCAGGCTAACACTTGTTAAGTGAGAACGCTACTACATGAGGTACCCTTCCAGCCCATTTTTGTGTTGATTATTTTCAAGATAGTTTCTGACTTTACACCCAGGCCACCTTGAACTACCACCCTCTTATTTGTGTTTCTCCATATAGCTGGGGTGACAGGTGTGAACCACCGAGCACAGCTATTGGTTGAGATGGAATCTTGCACACATTGAAGCCTGGCTGGCCTCCATGACAGTTCCTCAAGCTCCACCTCCCAACAGCTAGAAATGGAGGACTGAGCCACAGAGCCAGACCTACTCTGTTCTTGTTTTTGCTTTTCTTTTTTCCTATGAGATGTGGTCTTACTCCAAACCCTGGCTCAAGCTATCCTCGTGCCTCAACCGCCCAAGCAGAATCCATGTACAAAATAATAACAATAGCATAATGGAACTTGAGTGTAAGAGAGACACTGGGAGGGGGATTTAAGGGAAAGATTTTATTCAAAAAGGAGAGGAGGGATGAGTGCAGAAGGCAATCTATAGTGAAGATGAATTCCCTCAGAATGCACTCTGTGCACAGATGGAATTCTTACTTACCACCCTATACTATCAATGCATTCCAAATTAAAACAATAAAGAGTAAAACTATGTTTAATACTCACTATTATTTCTAGGAATCTCCCATTCTCGTAGTTGTTCCTCAGTCTACTTTCTATGTTTAAAATTGTGTCCTTCTTGAGCCCTCAGAACGTATCTGTATGTAGGACTCCACGCTTTGAATTCTCTAAAAGCACTGCTTAAAGAATAGCTTTCTCCTGCAGAGGAGCATTGGCTTTCAAGTTTTACAGAGCAAGCCTTGGGTCCCGGAACTGGAAACAGCCCACAGGAGGAGTTCAGACCTTGGGTCATTCTCCAAACTTTGCAAGACAAGGTGGCTCTAGACAAAATATCAGACACAGACAACTTGTTATGCATGGTTAAAAACCCCACTGTAAATAAACTGAAGCTTTATGTTTTCATTTCCTTTCTTCTGTATTGTGGTTCGTGTCAGGAGTCATTGTTGAAGGATAGCATGGAGGTTAAATTGAGCCATAAGGGAGAAAAATGAGACTTTGATTTAGAAAGATAGTAAGGTTTTTTAAAAGAAATTCTTATTATCTTTAATTAGTTGTACAAAGGAGATACCACTCAACAACACTGTTTATGAATACAGTCATCTGGATCAATGTCATCCGTTCCGAATTCTCATCCCCCTCCTACCCCACCCCTGCCCACACTTTTCCTAATTTTTTAAGATATGTGATTTTTTGCCATTTAATGGAGCAGTTTTATGTATAGAGTGCACTCGGAAATGTTGAAGGAATGACAAACGTAGCAAGTTTTAACTCCATTCCAACAAAACACTGAAATGGATCTATCACATCTAATGCCCTAAAAAATAATCGAAAACATAAACAAATTCTCCAATAGCCTTTCTATACTTTTCTTCTAATTCCTATACAAAAGCATCTCTGGGGGCTGGGAAGGTGGCTCAAGTGGTAGAGTGCTAGCCTTGAGCTGAAGAACTGAGGGACAGCACCCAAGCCCAGAGTTCAGGCCTCACAACCAGACCCCCAAAAAAATTTTAAAAAATTTAAAAAGCATCTCTGACTTTAGATCTTTTAAGGGAAACTGAGGTACAAACTGATTAAGAAACAGTGGTTATTCGGTTCATCCAAATTGGCTTTGTGCGGTTTTTTTCCCCCAAAAAGTGTTAACTTCCCAATATGCAGACTGGAGTTCTCAGAATATTTTCTGGGTCTGAGGGCCACTCAATTTGTGAATTACATCTTTTCAAAATGAGCTCTGTTAAATTTGTTTAATGAGGTCTGTCTCTCTCTTGCTCTCTCATTCTAAAATGTCAGGCAGTTCACAGGTCCCGCACCTATATGAAAGCCTGCTTCCATCACAGCCTCCATGAGCCACATCCACTTAGAGTGAAGACAGACTCCACCACTGCTGATCGTCAGTGATCATTAGAAAGAAGGGCAGGCTCTAGCAGGAGGTTTAGTCTTGAGGGCAGAGTCCTCATCCATGGAATTGTACCCTTTGAAAGAGCTGGAAAGAGCTCACATGTGTCCCTTTTGCCTGCCCCTTCCCTCCCACTGCACAGACAGCATGCTCAGCATCTGGAGGGCAGGTAATGGCCTGCCAGCTGAGAAGAAGAGGAACGGGCCCCTGGGTCAGCTGACATCTGCAGGTCATACTTTCCAGTCTTCAGAAAGACAAGGAAATACATGTAAATGATTTGTAAGTTATCCAGTCCGTGGCATTTCACAGGACAGCAGATATTGAATGAAGCAATCAATTAGAAGTTGCTGTCTTTTCCTCGTATATAATCTTTTCCTGCATTCAGACTCCAGCTTAGTCTGGAACTTGTGCTGCTACCTCTCCTGGGTCTCTGGAGCTTGTAAAAACAAATCTTGAGCATTATTAGCCTCCATGACCTAATAATAAATATGTGTGTTTTTTATATCAAACAAAGGCTGAAAAATCTATGCTCCTGTTAGTATTTTTTCTTTGACTCCCTGCACAAGATATACAAAAATTAGTTCATCTCTTAGAATGACAAGAGAGAAAGAGAAAATGTCCGACTATTACCATGAAGGTAATTCCTTCCCACTGCTTGTTCTCATGGTTTTCCCACTCACAAGAATAACTTAGATGGGATTTGCCAGGGCGCAAACATAGTATCTCTTGGTCATGAAAAGTTAAGGCACCTTGACTGAAATTATGGAAAAATGTCTTCACCAGAAAAGAGGGGTATCCTTAATCAAAATACAGCTGAAGCCTATCTGTGATCAGCAAAAGCTTCCTAAATAATCTCTCATGAAAATTCTGGCAATGGAAGCTGTTACCTATGAACCTTTGCTCACACAGAACCGATCTGGTGTCACACTAAACAAAGCATTAGGCACTCTAATACCTTTAGAACTTATTGTCATAGAAAATGACAGTATGTTTGGATTTGTTAGAAACCCTAATAGATATTAGGTCAATTTTATGTATGTATGTGTGTGTGTGTGTGTGTGTGTGTGCTTGTGTGAGAATCTCAAAGAAATTATAACATGTTCAATAGGTATGCACTCTGCCTAGGCAAAATCAAATATTGGCAATTTACTAGGTGCATGTTCAAATAGCTAGCATAGAGCATGGAACAAAAAGAAAAACAGAATGAAGTGGAAATTTGTTTAAAATTAAGGAGACAGCACAGCCGTACTAAGTACTATGAGACAGGGTTAAGTCACAGTACTGGTTCTGCTCCATTGTGACTGAATCTTTTTCCACTACTCAGAACCTGTCACACTGGCAAGAACTGTGTGTGGAGGGAAGCACAGCCTTCCCTCCATCGGTGACACAGATCTCGAGGCTACCGAGACAATTGCACCAGCTGCTCGGATGTGTCTGCACACCGGTACTGTTTCTCTTTGCTTCAGCAACCCAAATTTGATTATAAAAATGAGTGCATAGGAGACACCAGGTTTCTTCTACTCTTGTGGTTTCTTAGGGATCCAATTCCAATTCCATTTTGGTTTTTGAATAATGGGACCAAATGTGGCTCTGGGATGCAGGATAGTTCAGCAGATGTTTCATGGTATTAGCCACTGGCAAACTAAACCACCACCAGACCCCAATCACAATGCCAAAGCTGTGTCTGTCCTTGCCTGTGTTTTATGTCTGGTTTTCTATTGGACATTTTCATTGATAAAATTAAAAATTAAGGGACAGGGCTGGGAAGGTGGCTCAGTGGTAGAGTGCTTGCCTTGTATGCATGAGACCCTGGGTTTGATTCCTCAGCACCACAGAAAAGCTGGAAGTGCCGCTGTTGCTCAAGTGGTAGAGCGCTAACCTTGAGCTGAAGAGCTGAGGGACAGTGCCCAGGCCCAGAGTTCAGGCCCCAAGACTGACCAAAAAAAAAAATGAATAAACAGCCCAGCCCCAGACAGGACAGACCAGACCCATACACCATAGAATCCTCTCCTTATTTTTATCCCTAATATGTCTGTACCATACTATGCCCTAAAGAGAAAGAAAGGGGAATTGAGGAGTAGGGAGAATTTAAGTTATGCATAGTACTGGCAATTTAGTTGTTCTGTGTGCTTCTATGAACAAAGACATGACCTGGAGTTGAAATCTGGTCTGACTTAAAAGGAAGCATTGCATGTGAGTAAGACATCTGAAAGTACTGCCTTTCTGGAGAACAAGTTTTGACTGGCTCTGTCACCTGATCTGTGCCATTTACTTTGCCATAGCCTGGGTTTACTTATGTGTGTATATCTGCCCCACGAGCTCAGAGGGAAAATACCATGCAAACTAGAGTGAGGCCAGGGGGATGCTGCCCGGCACAAGACAAACAGCATAGACATGGCACTTGGCAGTGAGTCCCTAGGATGATTTCTTTTGACCTACCAGGAATCCATAGGACTCTGCCTTTGATCTCTCAGCCTCCATTTCTGCACCAACGCCTGTGTTGCTTTCACATCTGGGGGAGGCTTCTCCACACCTCTTCATGGCAGTGCTGGTGAAGATCTCTGGCCTTTGGGTTGGGCGTTGCTTTCGTTCCCATCTCAACACATGGTCTTCCCAACTGAGAATTTAGGGGAGGGAATTTCACTTGTAAGGATTGCAAGGATCAGCTCAGTCTGACTTACAATCCTCTAATTTAAAGAGTAGATTTAAGCGGACATCTTGGCTGCTACAGTGACGAAGAAGGGGAGTTTTCTCTGACTCTCTTTTCTGTGATCAAAATTGTGATCTTCCTAAATGAAGAAGAATGTTCTACCAATTGAACCACAGTTCCAGTCCCTACTATGGTGTCCCGATATTCACAATTTCCCCTCTGTTTAGAATTCAAAATCTTTGATAAGAAAGACTTATGGAAAATCCCCTTGCGTTTGAACACAGAATTCTGGATTGGAAATTCAGGTCTATCTAGGAAAAGTGACACAATATGACAACTCCTGCTTCACATCAGCACCCATTGGTAGTAAGTGTTTGAGCCTGTTTGATGGGCAATTGTGTGACACATAATACAGCCATCTATAATTTAGAAAGGCTCTACAAAATGCTGTGAATAGATTTTAGGCCTTTATGTGTAGTTTATGTTTTGAGGGAATAGGTGAATATAGGTGAGATCTGCAGAAGATGTAGCACTGCAGAGTGCTCTGGAGGAGGAAGATGGGCACCAGACCTGGTCTCATGCTGGCTTGAAATCATCCATTCACCTTGTGGATAATGACATTCATGGTGGTGAGAGTTCATTTTCCTTGGTGCAGTGTACCACAGTACCCACTCAGGCCTCTTCTGTCCAAGAGAAAAAAAACATGTTCTTGTAGCTGATAGCCACAATCGCCCTTCTGGAATGGATAGCACCTTCCTGGGCTTGGTAGTCTCCTGGCCTCATCTTTCTCCATCTAACTTCCATGCCCCAGGTCATGAAGCCACAGGAACCCCACACATCCTGCGTGCCTCTTCCAAGATGGCAGATAACTGAGATGGTTTGGGAGAATTTCTCTATTCGTTTCTTTCCATAACATGCCACAGTGTGTTCTTAATAAGTTACATGCTCCTTTACATCAATGTCCCTTCCTCCCTCTTCCTCTCTCTCTCTCTCACTTGCTCTCTCTGGTCCCAGATTAGGGACATTGATCAAAGATAGGTTATTTCTGCAGCATCTTGCTAAGCTGGCCTTCATGAGTGGCCTTGTCTTTGGAGTCTAGAACAAATTCCTCAAACTTCAGTATGCATTCCTGTCACTGGAGGAGCTTGTTAAAATTCAGATCCCCACCTACTAAAAATCTCTAGGAAGGCCTGAGAGTTCCGCATTCTAGAAAGGTTCCTGTTGCTATAACACAGACCGCATAGCAAGGAAGGAGTGCTTTATACTTCTTTAACCACAGCTGTCTGTTCCCTGATTATAAATTTTAAGGGAAAATAGAAGAGGGAAGTGTACAGCAAAGCACAGGAGCATATATTTAGCTTGCATTCAAAATCCTTTTAGTGATTTAGGAATTTACCTCTTTACTTTTATGGTTTTTTAAAAAAAATTCAGAAAATAGAGGATTGGTAAACAAAATGTAGGAAAAAAAATACTTTAAAGTATAACCATATGGCACATCTAGCTCTGTGATTTTCCTTTTTCAAATGTAAGGAACACACACACACACACACACACACACACACACACTAGCTCTTTCTGTTATTACAAGTGAAGCAGATTGCCTTTTTCCCCCCACTTAACAAATGGCTGCTTAACCAAAAGAAATTAAATTAAGCTAGACTTTGGGAGTGGGATGCTATGATTATATCACTTTCCTTTTGTATTCCTCTTTGTTAAAGAATATTACAACCATCCCACGTGCATTTGGGATGTGTAGATATAACTATCGCCGTATAGATAGATAGATGTGCAGATATAGATAGTGACTAATAACTTTCATGTGCCCTTTTTTAAAAAGCTCCCTACTGGGTGATTGAGCCTGGGAAAATGCCCTGGGGCTCAAAATCCCTCAGTATTCTGGTCTGCAGCCTGACAGGTTCTTACAGCCTCCCTAAGGTGAGAGTCCTTCCAGGCTGATCTTTTTATTTGCCCTGACGCCTGCTTTCCCCTCCTGAAGACTCCCTGTCATAGCTGACGATGTGCTGCTTGGGTTCACTGAGGGCTGAGGCTTACATTTTCTCTTACTTCTCATCAGTGCCTGATTCAGGTTAGCCCTGGGTTCCCTGAACACTCAGCGCCACCTCTGGTCATCTGCTGGAACTGCAATTTAGAAAGCCCAAGTCTTCCTTCAAGCCCCGTGGGAGCTCCGAACCTGCTGGAACACCTCACCACCGCTTACTTGCCATCTCTTATTTTGTGGGTTTCACACGCACCTGTTTTGTTTTGTTTTTCTGCTTTTTAATTTTTTCTGACATCCCTTTTTTCTGTCTTTCCCCTCTTGTTTTTTTCCTTTTTCTGTATATCCTTGTCTCCTCTTTTCTGGACCAAATCATGTCTAGATAAGTCATAGCCTTAAATGGCTAGAAGATGCTTCATTTACAGGTAAAGCATCAAAGAAATCGATTATTCGTAAATAATATTTAATATTTGAGGAAAGTTATATTTTTCTTCAGTTTGGCAAAACGAGAGCATTAACACAATTGCCAGTACTTTCTTCAGTTATTTTCTTATCCTAGTTTAAAGAGAAGGGAAGAGGGAAGCTATAACCATGAAGATGCAAAACATTAATCCCTGAAGTTACTGCAGTGCCCAGCTATAATATTAACAAGTCTTAAATTATGGAAAGAAAGGACTCTATATCTCAATGAAATAAACTAAAAGAGAGCACAGGAGAATTTGAAAACATGAAAATGTTTTCTTGTTTTAAAGGATTGAATGACATCTGTAATGTAGTTGGACTAAAGTACCCTGAACATCTGTGCCTGGCAGGGCAAATATGTGAAAATTAAATTTTCCAAAACAGCTTTGTAGGCTCTGATCTGATTTCCTTTCTATGACTGATCTATCTCCCCTACTGCAGTCCTGGCTACTCAGGATGCAGACCTTCCTCTTCACACCTCTCTGTTTTTTCCAACACAGAGCACACGGCATCATTAGACAGGATTCTCTCTCATGCACTCACAAACGAACAGCAGGATGCTCTTCACTGAAGTTTTTAGTCTGACCACAGTAGTTTTTCCTCCACAGCCAAACTTTACAGACAAAAACCAATTTGCCATACTGCCGATATAAAAAGTGAGACAACAATAATACTGTTCTCTATATTGAATTACTTCTAAGGGGAGGATCTTTTCTTGTGGCAAATCTTCAAATTCTGAAATGTTTGCAATCCATTGTTGAACACAGGTTAGTCTGTGTAAGAACAGGACAAGGCACAAATAGCAAAGCTGGTCTTTAATTCATTTGGAAAAAAATTTGAGTACTTATTCTACACTGAGACTAGAGTGACATCTAAAACAGACTCCAGAACTAAAGGCTTATATAGTATACATTCCAGGAATATAAATTATGATATACCCATCAGGCACATGCAAATATACATACTTATTATCATATAAAATAGCACATGAAAATTATATCAAAGACACATTATCCCATCTTGGCATAATAGACCAATATCTATAGTCGTTTCATTTAAGTATCTTAAATTAAGTATCTGGAAAGTGAATGGTACTCATGCCCAGAGTTTATTTAGTAACACTAATACACTGTAATCCTTTCCCATTATTTCATCAGAACTTGCTTATCTTAGATTCTATATATTTAGGATCATGCTAGGTAGGATAGCTCCATTTCCAAACTAAGATGTTATTGATATTTAATCTTTCTATTGAACATTTCTAAAATTTTAACTAACTCTGAGCCTCATATCAATATACAGTGTAGAAATGTTGACCCCTTTTCAGAGAATAAAGGGAGATATTTTAGGATTTTATAGAAAACCTCTACCTATACTATACTGCAGTTTGTCTTTATATATCCCAAATATTGGGATTACAGAGATACACCACAATGCCTAGTTTTATATTAATATTTTTATAGAAAAAGTTAGTGAATTTGCCTTAGCTATGGAATTTAATTTTGTTTTATTAAAAAAAATAAAGCAGCTGAGTGCCAGAAGCTCATGCCTGTAATCCTAGCTAAACAGGAGGCTGAGATCTGAGGACTGTGATTCAAAGTCAGGCTGGGCAGAAAAGTCCCTATGAGACTCTCATCTCCAATTAACCACTCAAAACCTGGAAGTGGAGCTGTGGCTTAAAGTGGTAGAGCACTAGCCTTGAGCAAAAGAGCTCAGGGATAGCACCCACGCCCTAAATTCAAACCCCATGACTGAGAAAGAAGAGAAGGAAGGAAGGAGAGAAGGAAGGAAAAAAGGAAGGAAAGAAGGGAGGGAGGGAGGGTAGGGAAGGAAGAAAGCTGTACCTGTGGTACAGCTAACAGAAAATAATCATTCAGAAATTCACTTCTAAAGTAAAACTATGCAAGTTATAAAGGTAGAGATGGTGCATACATCAACATTGTTAGAAATACTTTTTTAGAATTTCTTTATTATTATTATTTATTATTTTCTAAGTAGACTGCTAAAGAAGTTTCAATGGAATATGTCAATTTGTGGGCACAATGCCTCTTAATCAGTTAAACTTTAATTTTTTCTACTTTATTAATTCTCAGAAATTTCCCAGACTGATTATTGATCAAGAGAAAGATTGATTCTTAGATTATGTGTCTGGAATGAGATCAGCCCCTTGGAAATTGCTCCTGTGCTTATGTATCTCTAAGGTAGCTTTTGATGTTAGATATGTACTTGCAACCAAACCAATGAAATAATTTATTCTTATGTTAAGTGGCATCATAAATTTTATGTAAAAAGTGTGGAAAATCATTATAACTCTGAATTCAGAAAAAAAAGAAATTGTTGTATGTTTTATAAATATCAAGTTCAGTTTCAGGAAATCAAATATTTGTAAGTGCCATCTGTTTCAGTACTCAATAGATTAAGCCAGAAATTTTATGAATTCTTGATTTACAAATTTATCTTTTGAGATTACTTCAAAAGAAAACAAATTTAGTACAGGACTGACTAACTTAGCTGGTCAAAATCAATATATGATGAAACTCATGAGAATCCTGAAGAAGGCCAAGAAGAAGAGAGATTGTCCATGTTAGATGCTAAAATAATCCAATCTATAATTAAAATAGCATGATTTATGATTGGTTTAGAAAGAAAACCATGAATAAATACTCTGAAACATGTGCACACATAATATAAGATCTAAAAAAGACTGTTTAAATGTTGTAGATGCTGTTTGAGGCTTTTCCTTTTAGTTAATGACATTCAAATAACTGGATAGCCATCTGGATAAACTTGAAAGTTGTATCCATTATTCACAAGACATAAGAAGATAAATGGATCTGAGATTTTAGTGAAAATAAACTGACTCAAGTACCAGAAGAAACATGCACTATATAACCTTCACTGGGGAAAACATTGCCATCTGAGATTCAAATTAGAGAGACCAAAGAGAAAAACAGAGAAAGAAAACATTTTAACACTTAAAGCTAAGAACTTGCAAATGAATGGCCAAAAAAACAGTATGCAAAAAGTGAGAAAGTAAGCTACTGAATGGGAACTTGAAAAAAATGGAAGTAGATAAATTATTAGTATCTTTACCATGTTAAATTTTTATTTTAAAGGGCTGATGAACCCATAAAGATGACCCATAGAAATCAATTTATAGGAAACAATGAAAATGTTGTAGCCGTGTAAACATGTACTCAGCTTCACTAATTACAAAACACTGGATGAACTGCATTGATACTAAGAGACAAATTTTCATTTACTGGTTTTGCACAAATTTAGAAAACCAATCATTGATGAAGCTGTGAAAAGAAGTACTTTCATGTATCTCTAGAGAAAAAGGAACAGGAGCAATCACAATGGAAAATTACTTGGAATTATCTGTCAAAATTTCAAAGCATTTATCTTTGGTCAAACAATCCCTTGTTTAGAAATGTATTGCATAGCTACCCTTGCAAATTTCATTAGAAGATATACTTAAGGTATTTCATTGAAGGAATTTTTTATTAGAGCAACTTAAAGCATGCATCAATAAAGACCATTTAAATTATAGTCTTCAGCCACAGGAATTACTATACAACAATAAAAAATGATTGAGGAATATGTTTATATACCACTAGGTATTGATTTCAGGGCAATACTTCAAAAAGCAAGGCAAATGGAATGAGGATAATATTCTGCAATTTATCTTTTAAAAATGTCACTTTGTGTGTTGTATATGTATGCCTGGTATTAAAAAAACAAAAAGAAAACATTCTTAAATAGATATCTACATGAATAAAAGAAGAATTAGGAAAAAGGAGATAATGGTAAAGTCTAGCCTTCTATAAATCTTTTTTATTTCACTTTTAAATTAGAAAAACATACAATTTAAAAAATAAATTGATACATTCTTCATTTTATGATGTCTATTTTTGGGAGAGGTCAGCACTGAGGTTTGAACTCAGGGCCTCACACTTAATAAGCAAGTGCTGTACAACATGACACACTCTGTCAGCCCTTTGGGTTTCTGTAGTGATCACCCTATATATGCTTTCCCCTGTTGCTGGGGTGACAGGCACCTTCCACAATGCCCAGTCATTAGGTGAGATGGAGTATCATGAACTTTTGTGTTGCCCAAGCTGGTATCACACCACAATCTCTGCCTCTCAAGAACCTAGGAGAACATAGTTGAACCACAGTACAGAGCTTAAGAAGTTGTAAGAAATGTTTTGTTTAGTGCTAGGGATAAACCCCAAAGCCTTGTCCCTGCTAAGCAGGCTCTGTAACCAGTGAGGCACACTACCAGTCTTCTTAAGTAACCTTAAGAATATGAGCCAGACAATGCACATTATTTATGTTCTGTCCACCCACACAAAAACTACACTATGTGACTTGCAAATGCATTAGAGATTTCCCATCACAAAATAGACACACAGGGTAAATGGACATAAAGGACCAGAAAAAACAACAAAGTGTTTTTGGAAATGCTGTTACTGGTAATGGTGTTTATATGCTAATCCTGATAACATGAATACATAGCAGGAAGTAAATTTGATAAATATCTAAATCATATTTGGTCCCAACCAATACCTTTGAGCACCAGTTTTCTGTGTAGAGGTAAGGAAACATAGACATAAGATAGAAGAAATGGATCAAATCTGCATGGACTGGGTTTTAAATGGAAAGCATAAATATGATTCATATTTCTCATCTTTTATTCAAAGAAATAAAATAACTCTTTAGAGAAATGGCTGACATTAGATCTGAACAGGAAATAAATAAGCTGAGCTTAAAATTCATTGGTTATTTCAGATAGTGAAGAAGAAAACATATAAAGCCCAACCTAAGAACTCAGAAGAAAACCTTGGAAGAGCCTCATTTAACAAGACAATGTTGTTGCACTGCAAAGTGGATCCAAAAAACATACGCAGCAGGAATTTATAATGACTCCAAACAAATGTTAAAGTGAGAACTGATTACTGTTTCAACAACTGGGAAATAAAATATGAACTGATAAATAAATATAACATGAGTACCAAATAGTACTTGAGCTATTAAATGAAGAATGAGTGACAGAGAAAGACCACCATTGGGTAACCCATGATGAATAACGAATGAATCACTAGTGTCAACCTTCCCTTGTACCATGACAATAAAAATGGCTAGTGTTGGTCTGATGGAGAAAGACAATACCACCTCTGAAGTAGACTTACCAGAAAAACTCATCTTGAGTATGAGTCGCTAGGTCCAACTATAAAGACTGATAGAGAAGTAAAAGCACTCATGCACACCAAAGAGATGCAATTAGCCGAGTTGAGATCGTTGAAGACTCTTCTGTGTACATAGCTTAATTTCTTTCACAAATTACTAGAGGGAAAATATTGGGGGAAAAATAGATAAGTGGAACATGAACCATTTGCAAGGTGTGGCTTTTGTGTGATAAGATTCAAGCTGCAAATGATAAAACATTCAAAAACGGAACAATTAAAAATGCAATGACAATACATGTGAGACATCTGGAAACTGAACCCTTTTCAAATCTCCTACCATACCAAGAAATGATTAATTATTTTCACTGTGATTTGATTTAAGAAAAGAGTGAGCTATCTTTAAGAGCTGTACACAGAATCATTTGCAGAAGAAATACTTCAATGACTTGGGATTGCTTCAAAATAATAATAGAGGAATGAGGGGGAAAAAAAACATCGGGACTTAATATGTGCATGAGGACTGTTTACACGAAATTTCATTATACCCTGGAGTTCACTTTTGTCTGTGTTTCCAAATTCCCATTTAAAAGAAGTTAGAAGAACGTGCCTGGTAATCTTGAAGAATGAGTGAAGCTTAACTCAGAGGTTAAGGAAGAGATGCCTAGTGACCAGCGAAGGCGTAGTGTAGGTGGCACAGGTCAAGAAAGAATTTGTTGGTCATTGCTTACAATTTTAAAGGGCCGACAGACAGAAGACTATAGTCACCCACTGAATTCAGGTCTCGGAGGAATTTTTTATCCAAAGAAATGCACTTTATTGTGATGGTAGTAAGAAAATATTTATAAAAAACCTTTTAAGCAGGAGATAAACACCACTGGAATTGAATGTGGGAAACTCCAGTAAAAACTAGAAGAAGGCTGAGCACCGGTGACTCATGCCTGTAGTCCTAGCTGCTAAGGAGGCTGAGATCTGAGGATTGTGGTTCAAAGCTCAGCCCAGGAAGGGAAGTCCATGAGACTCTTATCTCCAATTAACCACCAGAAAATCGGAAGTGGTGCTGTGGCTCAAGTGGCAGAGCACTCACCTCGAGCTGAAGAGCTGAGGGACAGCGCCCAAGCCCAGAGTTCAAGCCCCATGACCTACCAAAACAAAAAACAAAAACAAAACTAGAAGAAAATAGATTGCAGTGCAAACAGATAACATCAGACACAGAAGCTGGTTTAGTACATTTTAGAAGGTAAAAATAAAATTGACAGCATTTTGATAGGAGATATGAGATAAAGTCTAAGATGATTTCCAAATTTAAAAAATAATGTTTTGGGGGGGCTGGGAAGGTGGCTCAGTGGTAGAGCGCTTGCCTTGCATGCATGAGGCCCTGGGTTCGATTCCTCAGCACCACATAAGCAAAAAGAAAAAAGCCAGAAGTGGTGCTGTGGCTCAAGTGGTAGGGCACTAGCCTTGAGCTGAAGAGCTAAGGGACAGTGCTCAGGCCCAGAGTTCAGGCTCCACAACCGGACCATAAAAAAAAATAATGTTTTGGGGCTTTTTTTTTTACCAACATGGATAAAGATGTAATTAGGATTAATTTGTCAGGGCTTTAGAGCATCTCACAATGTATCTTTAGCTACTGATTGTTTGAGTATCAAATAGCAAGAACTCTGAATCACAACTGAGAGGCATCTATGACACCATGTGTACATGGGGTGAAAATCAGCAATCACCAGGCATGGTTCTTTGAATCAAATAAATGGTTCTGTATATATAAATATTCAAAGGTTCTGAGTCATGGTCTCCCAGTCATGAGAGTTCAGCTAATAATATATGCCATAATCATTTAACCAAAGATACACAAAACATTCTTAGTTACATTGAGTTTACAGCCTGGTATTGCTAGCTCACAATCCTAGCTAATCAGAGACAAGAGTGCTAGAGACTGTGATAGAGGGAAAGTCTAGGAGACTCCATGTCCAAAATCACCAGCAAATAGCAAGACTTGAAGGGTGGCTTGAGTTGGTAGAGCACCCGCCAAGCAAGTGTAAGGTCCTGAGTTCAAACCCTAGCACTAATGTTTATAACTGGTGGTAGGTATCTGACTTTTAAATCCAAAGCAAAGTTTTTTTTATTTGCTGCATTTGTCTCAGTTGTTCTCTCTATAAAGTATGGGGGGTTGGTAATTTTTTTATTGTTAGGGTGATGTACAGAGGGATTACAGTTACATAAGTAAGGTAATAAGTACATTCCTTGTCAACTTTGTAGCTGTTTTCAGGTCTACACCAATGGACTTAGCATCAAAGCATGTTATCACATCAAAGTACTTATCACAAAGACCTGGGGTAGTTTTCCATCACTGTGACAAAACAACTAAAAAACCAACCTCGAAGGAGGAAAGCTGTACTTGGACTCAGAGGTTTCATTCAGTCCCGATACTTGGTCTGATGGACTTGGGTCTGTAGTATCATAGCACCAGAGGCAAGAGCGTGTGCATAAGAAGATCTTTTCACCTCTTGATACCTAGGAAGCACAGGGCAAGAGATGAAAGAAGCGATGGTCCCGTTAACCCCTTCATGACCAATAGCCTACCTTCCTTCGACTAGGCTCTGCCTTTCATAGGTACCACCACCTCCCAAAAGCACCATAAGTTGGCGAGCAAGCTTTTAATGCATGAGACTTGGGGAGAGATTTCAGATTATGACTATAGTAGATAGGAACCTCAGTGAAGAGCAAGAGCTCCTACAAGTACCCTGAATATTTTAAATACATTCCACCATTGGATCCTTCACTGGGGAGGCTCCAAAATAAAGAGGAAGTCAGAGTACAGATCTTAAAGCTACGTTTAAATTGAAAGGGTACGATTGACATTAGAACAAATTGGGGTATTTGTAGAAATTAATAGAAACTGAGAGACACAAAAGCCCGAGCCAACATTTGGTCACTAGGGAAGGTCTTCAAGATCAAAACAGCCTTTGCCTCACTTCATGGAACCTGAGATGATCAGTGTCCAGATCTGCTGTTGAACAGCTGCCAATCATTGTGCCACACAGCTCCTGCAGAAGCACAGGCCTCAGATATGCAACCTGTCCCCAAGAAAGCCGTGGCCACTTATCAGGGGCTAAGATTATCCAGTATCTTTAGATGGTGCAGATCTTAAAAGTGAGCTTAGCGACCTACCCAGTCCAACACTTTATTCAGAAGCATAATTGAAATAGGCCTAATAAGTCCACATTACTCTGGTAGCTAATCACCTGGAATGGAGGAGAGGAATAAAATGAAATGCTACTTCTGATTCTCTACAAAATAAAAATATAAACTGGAAATAAGATATAACCTGGCTCCAGTGGCTCATACCTGTAATCCTAGCTACTCAGGAGGCTGGGATCTAAGGATTATAATTTGAAGCCAAAGCTGTCCAGAAAATCCATGAGACTCTAGTTACAAAAAGCCAAAAGAGGAGGTTAGAGAGCTGGCCTTGAGCTGAGAAGCCAAATGAGGTAGAAGGCCCTGAGTTCAAGCCCAGTATACACACACACACACACACACACACACACACCATACACACACACACAAACATTTACATTCAGGATTCATGACTAGATTCCTAAAAGAACTCATGCTTCCAATTATTCATCATGTGATAAGATGTTTTAAAATCCATAAATCCAGGGCTGATGCATGTAGCTCAGTGGTAGAATACTTTGCTTAGCATGTGGGAAGTTCTATATTCAACCTCCAGTATGAAGGAAGAAGGAAGGAAGGAAGGAAGGAAGGAAGGAAGGAAAGAAAGAAAGAAGGAAGGAAGGAAGGGAGGGAGGGAGGGAGGAAGGGAAGAAGGGAAGGAGGGAGGGAGGGAGGGAAGGAGGGAGGGGAAGGAAGAAAGAAAACAAAATGAAGAAAATTTTTCTATAAACCCACCTTAATGAGAAATTCTCAAAGCTTCCTTTTCCTTACAAGTCATCCTGATTAAAGGAGCTTTCTCCTACTCTTTTTCACAGTTTCTCTAGATTCATTGTGGGATTCTTTGCTTAATAATTATACATAATGAGATTTCTGCATAAAAGATTTTACATGCAATGCACCACGTCCAAGCCAGAAGCCATAGACAACTCTAGGGAATAAAACAAGAGCAAACACTCTTCTCTAGGCAAGTATTAATTTTTATTAGATTAATCCCCCAGATGTAAGAAACTCACATCATCCAGATGTAACATTCTGTAAATAGTCTTTAACTAGAGTTAATTGTGTTACCTTTTATGCTGTGATTAAAAACTTACCGAAAAATAGCCTTTGCTGTCTGGGAACCATTTGCTAACAACATATACTTAGTATCATCACTCGTACAAAGGGACATACAATTAAGACAATTTCTTGGTTGTTTTCATTTTATAAAAATAAATATGCATCTAAACATATAAGAACAGTAGAAGCACTTATCAAGAAAATGTAGTATAGAAGAAAACATCTAATTTTTTAAAGTAGAAGCATTTAGAATATTTTATATTGGTAAAACTGTCCAAATGTTGAGAGCAAAGTGTGTATATTGAAAATAAGATTGAACACTATCTTCTGTATTAAACGAAAGAAAACAATCTATTAGCACTGACCATCATATCTACAACATTTTCTCTGGCAATCAAGATAATACTGTAGTTCTTATTATGCATCAGATAATATCCTTGGCTCTCTGATGGAGAGCAAATGAAGCTCAAGATTTCTTTTCTCATTTGACATTTATGTGTGAATTTTATGCTGTGGATTTCAAACTTTTACAAATATAAATGCTGTATGTAATAAAGATTTCTTCATGAATCATTTTCCTCTTGTTTCAGAGCTGAAGGAGGGCACATCAACTGTGCACCAAGCAGCGGTTGCTAGGATGTATCTGTTTCCATGGTGACAGATGAACTCTTCAGATGCATCTAGAATTCCCCCTCTTCTTTGCTACTCTTGGTTCTCTTGTCCATATGCAAACCAATGTCCAAATCTCCAACTGCATCAGAGCTCTCTGATGTGATCTTATCAAATAATATTCATGGATATACAGTATTTTCTGGAATGAAATCTTCATCTCCTTTAGATTCTGCAACCATTTCCCAAGCTATGAAGATGGTACAGAAATTTCTATGACCTAGACAAGGTAATAAAGATCACAAATGATTTTGGTCAATGCCCTTTCAAGAAACAATGATTAAAAGTGGGGACAAGGGGTTGGGAGAAATTAGGTACAAACTAATTTTTTTCCTTTTTTGCTTTTTCTTTCTTTATTCTTTCTTTTGTGGTGGTGCTTGCTAGGCAGTCTCTACCACTTAAGTTGACCTTCCCCATCCACTCTTTTTATTTTTTAAGACTTCAATGTGGGGACCAAGAAAGTATTACAAAAGCAACTTGTGTGTGGATTTGAGCCAATTCCTGTTAGTCTACTGCCCAGATTCCAAATATCACTGAGTTCAGCCTTCCAGAAGTGTTTCTGGGCTTCACAGAGTCCTGAATATCTGGGTGTGAGTTGCTGCCTGTGAGAGACTGTAATGTGATTGTCCCTTGCGATTGTCCTCTGGTCGATCTAGAATTGCCACAGATAGATGACCTGATGTTTTCTTTTTACTTTTTGATTTTGGTCCAGGCACTGCAGAGACAGGAGGTGCAATAACTTCACTCAGGTGACTTAACATCTGGCAGAACTTCCGGAGAAAGAGAATTAGTGGTGCTTCTGTCGGACACCATTGCTCAAGCCAAATAATCCTCTCCAAGTGCCAACCAGACTGAAGGAGAAAAGGTGAAGATGGTAAAGCTAAAAGTGCCTATTGATAATATTTGGGCTGATTTCATGGAGTGAAACGTTGTTTGAGGAACCCGGATATGACACTTACTTCTCTCCATGAAGTTATTCTTTTGAAGAATAACATCACCTTTGGCATCACGTTTTGACTCAAGGACATAAGTATTCCTTCATCCTGAACACTCATCTTCCCGAGAGTTGGGAGGGAAAGAAATATGACATTTTTGACTAAACTGTGTATGTTGCTTTGAAGTACCCCGTTTTCGGATGCCCCCTCACAGACCACCAGAGACCACGATCAATGCAAACAGCAAAGAGTCATTTATTGCAAGCTTGAGCTTGGTCCTCCACACACTTGGAAACCGGTGGTGATGCTAAGAGGCCCCGAGCATAGAATCAGCACAGTTTTTATAGTATTAAACAAACAACTTTAAGGAACTTTTACATAAGAAATTACATGATTGGTTAACATTTAAAGCAAGCTAAGGTGGGCAAATATGATTGGTTGACCTTTACAGAAAAATATCCTTGGTCCATAGCTTGACCACAAACAGTTATGAGTCACACCTGGACCAACAGTATGCATGGCGTGTTTCACCCTGGGCTCTGAAGAACTGGCTGGTCGGAACATTATATGGTTTTAACTGAAACTCTTAGCCCTAGGTCACTCAGGGGCAAAGTCACTCAGGGGCAAACAAATGCTATCTATGGCTCCAAGAATTGTTTGTGCGTGGCTTTCTGTCATAAATTTCTGGCATTGGGGCAAAAGTGGGTTACAAGTTAAGTTGCAGAACTGAGATGGGGTCTTAAGTAAAGTAGAGTTGCTGAGGTTTCTCAGCTTGAGTATTGTTTAATAAAAAGCATTTCTTGCACTTCCAATCAAAACTAATATTGTATTAGGCCTTCAGTATCACTGTTAAGTATAAATGAACTGTATCATTTGAAAATGATCTTTCTAATGTTGTCTTTTTTTATTACTGTGAAAATACCGTACAGAGGGGTTACCATTACATGGGCAAGGTAATGAGTACATTTCTTATCAGTCATTGTTGCCTCCTCCTTTGTTTCCCCTTCCCATCCCTTCCCATTAATGTTGTCTTTCTGAGCATCTATGCATGCTGTCTGCAATCAACTGAATGATGCTACTGAGAGTACATCTCCTCTTAGATGTTATTGCCACGTTAAATGCATTTATTTGATGTGTAAAGTGAAACTTTCACCCTATTCTTATAATCCTTTCAGGAAAGAAATTGGAAATGTGAAGCAGTCTGTTAGAACTGATTACATAAAATAATTTCTCCTGTAATTGCTTCAGCATTAGTAAGATAACTTTTATTTCTTAGGAATACCAAACTACCTAATTTAAAATTCGTTTTGTAATATTTTCTCCCAAATTAAGATGAGGCACATTAAAAATAACATCATCTTCAAAATATAAATTTTATATTTTAAAAAATTATGAGAAACCTCTGTGCCCCTTCCACATGGTGAATTGCTGCTGAGCAGTTCAGGAAAAGCTTTGCTAGCATAGGGGCTCCAGATGATAACAAATGCCATGCCCATTTCTGCTTGTCTTCTTTATAAGAAAACAGAAGATGATTTCAATAGCAATTATATTCATCACTGCACTCAATTACATGGAAATGAACTATCACAAATAAACTTCCTTTGCAATAAATGGTTTAATAACTTGCCTATTAATTTTATATTAAATATTGAAAAAGAAAACCATTATATAGAAATTTGAAATCCAAGTTATTTCCTGAAACTAAAGTTTTATTCATTCATTGTCAGTCACTCACGGTGTGGACCTGCTACTCTCCAGGTTTTTGCCTAGGGATATAGCTATCTCAATGAGTCATGAGATGATATTTCTACCCTATTGTATGATTTGGTAGTAAACAAGTACTTCCTATTGCATAAGTGTTAAGCAAAACATTTTAGTAGCTATTTATATACAGAATGAATATAATTACTATACCAAGAATGTAGCACTTATTAGCACAATACATGTATGACTTACTAAATTTATATTTATAATAAAAATAAGCTTTCAACTTTCATGAAGCCGACTCTATGTGTATAATTAAATGAAAAAACAGTTGCAAATATATATATACATATATATATATATATAAGTTAGAATTGGATTCAGACAGCTTTAAGATGAACTTTCTTCTTAGGAACTTCCTGATGAAGTGATAAGAGCTTTATGTACTGATGGATTTAAGAATAGAGATTGAGTATAACAGTGATGAAATCCTCATATAATGAATGCAAATCAACCTTGAAGTCATAAGAGAGGAGCATGTAAATATGTTCACACAGTATATAAAATGAACAAAAAATGATGGCTACATTTTGATCATTATTAATGTCAACATCAACTCCATAACAGTGGTAATCATTGGTGGTGAGAGTACAGGTGAATTTTTAAAATTCACTTTAGTTTAGAATTTTTCTAGAATGTGTGCGTGTAACATTTTGAATTAAATTACTTCCATAACAAAAGTTGAAAAACTGAAATCAAGAAAATGACATGCCAGTATTAGAAAGCCTAAAAGTGAAGAATTACAAAATGATAAATATGTTTTCAAAAGCAAAGAAATTTCATCACAGAGACCTGATCTGCCACACCCTACTAATAGATATTCTGAGAATAAGAAGTATTGTGACGATGTTTCAACTGGTAAGTTACTATTATGGCCTAGATATGTTGTCTAGGCTATAATATGTTTTGAAAGGTTGACCCAAGATAATGGAACTATTACAGGAGGTTCTGGAAATCTTAGGAGGTAGCTCCAAGCTGGAGGAAGCACTTTATTGAGAAACTTGTCCTTCTCTGTATATTATCTTTGGACTCTTACTGTCCCATTCTCCTTCCTGACCACTGCTCAGCTACTCTTATTCTCCAAGCTATGATGGACAGATACTCTGAAACCACAAATGAAATAAGTCCTTCCACCTTTATGTGGCTCAGATATTTCAGTCACAGCAACAAGACAAGTAATGCAATTACAAAAAAAACTTTCCATCCACATTCAATGCATAAGAAATTAATACCTTACAACTCACACAATGATGTCTGACTCCTAAGTAAGGATGGCAGGGACATTTGTATCAGCGTTCGATCAGGGCCTCAGCACAAGCTGCTTCTTATCCTTTGCATTTAGTGAGAACCAGCCATCTTAGAAGCAATTTCCCAACATATATTTAGAAATTAGTTATTTGTGAAAGCCGGTAGGTGTATCTGCACATGTATTGACTGGGGTATATTCAGATCTCACATAATACTAATGAAAGTATAAGTCCTACAGATCTCAACCTTACATCATAGTTGGTGATTTTTCTTAAGAAGTATTCCATGGCATCTCTGTTTTTATTTGTTATTTTGCTTTCTTGTGCTTTTCAGGATGGAACCCAAGGCCTTCTGTGCATAGGCTACTCAAATACTCTACCACCAAGTTATATTCTCCCATGAGAACTCTTGTTGCAAACTCCCTCATCATTTTGTTTAATAATGGCTTGGATCTCCATTTCTAAAATAGATTAGAATGTATTTGACCTGTGCTTTTTGTTCTTGTGATTTGTCTTGCCAGAAATACTTCTCTGAATTTGCTTAAAGATAGTCTGTCTGTTATTTAAAGCTTGGGTCGGTTGTGTCCACATTTGTCATTCCTCAGTGCCTGAACTAAGCCTGGCACATAGTAAGCACTGAATAAATATTTGATGAATAAATGGGTAACCGGAACGCCACTTTCACATGGATTTCACTCCAGGCAGAACATTTTGTCTGCTTCAAAATATCTGTAGTACTGTTGATATGTCTCACAAGCCCAAAACTACTATTTTGTCCTTAAGTTTCTCCCCTAGAATAGAATGAGTATAAATAAATGTCTTAACCCTTAGTTTTTTAGACATTTCTCTCCCTAAAAAGAAGCCAGTTCTAGGGAAAATAGAAGGCAAAAAGTTTCACACAAATGTAACCAAAGTGAGAAATATGTTTAATGTTATTAATGCATTTCTGAATTTTTAATTAAGCTAGTTAACCTATATCCTATTTAACCTAAATTTTAACCCACAAGTGACTTGGAAAAAATAAATAAAATATTTTGCATTGCAAATGTGATGAATAACAGAATCTATATAAAAATGAGTTCTTTCTTGGTCTATAATCATTGGTGAGACAGCCGGGCACTGGTGGCTCACGCCTGTAATCCTAGCTACTCAGATGGCTGAGATCTGAGGATCAAGGTTCAAAGCCAGCCTGGGCAGGAAAGTATGTAAAACTCCTATCTCCAATTAATCACAGAAAACTGGAAGTGATGCTGTGGATAAAAGTGGTAGAGCACTAGCCTTACGCAAAAGAGCTCAGGGACAGCATCCACGCCCCAAGTTCAAACCCCATGATGACAAAATAATAATAATAATAGGTGATAATCTAATAAGATAGAATTTAATCATATAACGTTACAGAAAACCAACATAAGTTCTTGTTCTGAATGATCTCACTTAGGAATTGCTTGTATAAGACCAACAGTGGATTTTTCTAAAGTTAATACATGCCAAAAATGCAATGTGAATAATCAAAATTTTAATATAATCTTGCAATAGTGCTGTAATTTCTGAGACACTAAATTTATCATGATGAGACTATCATATTTAAATATTTAGATATCATACTTAGTAGATCCTGATATACTAAGATGAGAATATCCTGGATTCACATACTCAATTGAACCACATAATAGGCAAAAGACAAAAAAAGAAGAGATTGTTGTTGGATTTGGAAATTATGTCACAGAATTCCCAGAATCTTAGAAAGATTACTCCAAAGAGAATCACAGGGCATGATCATTCAGTTTTTAATTATTCAAAAATTAATTATGGTAAAATGTTAAAAAAAACTATGGAAACACAAGTTAAATCAAAGTCAAGGAGGGTCTTTAAATACAGACAACTTCTAGGGCCTGGTCAGCTGGGTGTGGTAATGCTCACCTGTCATCCCAGCTACTTGGGAAATTAAAACAGGAAGCTTGCAGTTGAGGGCCAACGTGGACAAAGCACTGGGGTCATACTCAAGTGGTAGAGTACCTAGTAAGTGGGCATTGTGGAGCTCAAGTCTCAGTATGACCAAAATAAGAATATTAATCATAATATAGTGAGACCTAACAGGCGACAGAATGTGCTGATCCTTGGGGACTGCTACTAAAGGTGTTCACATCCTTGATGAAGACATGCAAAGGAGGGAGCTCCACAAAGCAATTCACACAACCTTCCAGAGCCTTACTTACAAAGTTACAACGCTAATTCAAGGGTCATGCAGCATAATTTGCTAAGTGAGCTGATTAACCAAACCAAACAAAACCAAACACTGATGCCTTTTCTTGGTAGTAAGTCTCTCCAATTTTAGTGTGGAGTTTTCCCCCTTCTTCAAGGTCTACTCCCCAATTGGAACTGTACTTAGAGACTGGGCATAGGTAGCTCATACCTGTAATCCTAGCTATTCAGGATGTCGAGACATGGAGGATCACAGTTCAAAGCAAGTCTAGATAGAAAAGTCTTTGAGACTCCATCTCAAATTAACCAGCCCCCCCCAAATGTCTTTTAATTAACATCTCAAATTAATCAGCAAAAAAAAAAACCTAAAAACCAAAAACCCTGGAATCAGGGCTTAGGTGGTAGAGTACCAGCCAGACCAGTAAGCTATGTTTATACAAAGGCCCTGAGTTTAAACCTCAATGCTGATAGCAAAGAAAAAAAATAAAAACCTACTTAGAAATTCTTTGCACTCTTTATATGTGTTGTAATATACTAGCAAATTGAAAAATATTCAATGCTAAACAAGAAGAATCAAGCTACTAGAAATAGACAAAATGTTAAATATCCTACATGAAGGATAAAAAAATGAGCAATAGTGAGAAAGGACACTAAAATAAAATTATTCAGCCATAAGGAACAGTGTGTGTATTACAGCTATAAACTGGAGGCCAGAAACAAGAGAAATGCCTTGACACATACCAAACAAATAGGCATGAAACATGGAAATCTGGGTAACATTTAATGGCGAAGTAGTCCTTAACTACCTACAGCTACGTGGCCAGTTATTCAATTCTTCCTGACTTTGGGATTCCTAATTAGCATTATTTCTACTCTGTCTTCCAAGAACATGATAGAATTATTGATTGGCACCAACTTTTCTGAAAATAATTCCTCAATGAGAGTTAAAGGTTTTTCAGATATGCAAAGGGCAGAGGTGGCAAAGGAGACCTGCATTACCAAAAAATAAGCCCATTACAAAACTATTACTCAATGATAAAGTGTCTTGTATCTGATACTTACCATGTTCTGGAAAGAGGATAAGCCTTTGGGTCAGCAGCCTTGATCTCATTCCAACCAACTCTGCTAACTCCATGGCCGGCATGATCGTGTAATCTTTTGGCTATTTGGCTTCCATGTCCTGTGAGAAATAGTGGCTTTGAAAGGAAGGATTTTGATTGTATCTCTTCAGGGTTCTGTGCTTCTACTCTAAATGACACACCAACAGGATCAAGTTTGCAGAAAGTCCAAGTTCTGTGTGATCAAAATTTGTCTGCAGTAAATCCTTCAATTTCACTTTTGAGACATTCTCTTTAACATTGTCTTTAATGTTCCTGAGAAAATAATTTTAAACACCTTGGTTATCTGGCTGTACTTCTTGGCTTGGCTTGAGTCCCTAGCTATTCACATTTCCTTCTGTTTCCCAAGCCTTTGCTTTCTGCTGCTTCTTGAATAACCCTTTCTAGCAAATACCTAAACAAGGCAGTATTTGTATACAGCTTGAAATCCATTCTTTTAGCTAATTTCATTCTAATAGTATTTGGGACATTCTTTTTTTTCTTTTACCATTTTCTGTTTTATATGACACTGAGTACATGTTGGGGGGTTATTTTATGTTTAGTCAACAAATTACAATTTCTATGTCTGTAATCATTACTAATAGCACTTGCTAACACATTTTGAGCATCTCGTATATGCTCATAACCATGCTGAGTACTATGGTGTACTCTGAAAAATACACTTGGAATCTGGTCTTATAGATTAGATTGCCAGATCGTATAAATAAATTGCAGGATGCTGAGTCAAACTTGAATTTCAGATGAGCAACAGATCATTTTCCACATACATGGATCTCATGAAATGCTCAGCCTCCTGCGTTGTCTCTGGCATCGCTACAACCATGTGCCATCTATTGCCTTACACAGCATGCTCTCTGAATGTGAATTAGTCAGTCCTAAAAAACATGTAGATCAGCGCATCCCTTTAGAGGAAGTAGCAGTACCATTAAGTTACGAGATTTTCTAAATTTGTTCAGATCCGCCTTATTTGCATAAAGAAAACTCAAATTGAAGTTCTTGAAACTCCATTATGCATTATGGCATGAAAGCAATGAGTCAAATATGGAATAAACTAGATTATGATTGAAAGAAAAGAATGTAAAACCACCTAAAACTATGCTAGCAGGATCCATATAGATGAAAATATGACAATTATGTTTTTCTGTACTCAGTCTAATTTTTTTCATTTTTAAAAAATGTACTAATTTTGTCTCCAAGAGGTTTTCATTTCACAGAAACAAATTAACTACTGATTCAGATGCTACATATAGATACCTAATTAATACTATGCTTCTTTTTTATAATCCCATAATTATGGTTCCAAAGTTAAAGGCTTATAATTTTATAATTCCTGAATTTTACTTATCTTCAAAGAAATCCTACTTTTCATAAATACTATACATAAATCCTTCCATACATAAATAAACACTGCCAGATAATTTCATAACTCATCCTATATGTGATTTGCTCATAAAAAGAATTTACAGGTTATCAGATTTCTAAACTACCAATGAATTTTTTCTTCCACAGATAAAGGTTGACCAAAATGATCTTGTGTCAAAGATTTATATAAAATTATACTTTCATTATTAAGAATGATTTCTTCAGATGGACTCATAAAGGTCTTTAAATTATTTGTAACCAAAGAGTGAATATTACAGACTGTATATTGTCCTTCAGAAGTTACTGGGAATATAATCCTACCTATCTGTCATAATGTTAGACATAGACAGATAGCTCTGTGTGTGTGTGTATGTGTATAGAAACAACATAATGAAACCTATCAACTTCAATGAACATATGTGAAAATGGAGCCAGATGACTTGAAGGATGCAGTTGGGAAAGATGGGGAGAATGAAGGAAGGAGTGACTGATCAAAAACAGATTGTGCTCATAAACTGACACATTTAATTAAACCCCTTTGCACAGTTTCTGAAAGGTAATAAAAATAATATAAATATTTAAGGAGGCAAAAGAAGGGCCAAAGAAAGAATATAGATGGAATGCCTTTGATCAAAGTACATTACACGCATGCTGTAAATCTAACAAAAAGCCCCTTGGCACAATTAATTTCTATCAGTAGAAATTAAGCTTAAAATTTAGATAGACTCATGAATGGATCAGGCTATTTTAAGAATATGTATTTCAATCCATGAAATATCCACAATCAGTGATTCACGGTTATAAATTTTTATTCATTTTGGACTTGTGGAATGCGGAAAGGACATGGATTTGAATCACATGGGTCTTGGACATAGGGTCTCCTTCACCTAGGGATGCAGATTCTTTAAATGATTTATGTTCTTAATTTCACTACAAGCTCTAAAATGGCTTGAGCTTTTCTATTGTAGAAATTGGTTCATAAAATAAATGACTGGCATTTTACGGCAAGTTAATTTCTATGTATCAACTTCTGTTGTAGCTGTACTGAGACCTCTGAAGGCCCTCAGCAGTGCAAAGCACTCAAATTCGTATATCCCAGCAGCCAGGAGTCTCAGTAACCAAGCTTTAGAACCACGTGAAATACTTAAATCCTTTAGCATCCCCAGTGTCCTTAATTATACTCTGAAATCTGTATGCATTTGGAAAAATTACTTACTGAAAAAAATCAATTGTCAAATCGTCATCACAATGAAGACCAAACTCAACATATTCTGTATCACAGTTATTTTAAAGTGAGTATAATTGTAATAGGAACTATCTCGATCAAGTAGTAGATCATTAAACAAAAATATTCAGGAATTGAATAGCCCACTGGAATACTCATTTTGAATGTTTCAGAAAGAGATGGGTAGCTTGTGATTATTATTGTTTTCTTTGTAGTTATTCCATTTTTATTTTAAAAGATAGAAAAAGCTGGGCACCAGTGGCTCACACCTGTAATCCTAGCTACTCAGAAGGCTGAGATCTGAGGATCACAGTTCAAAGCCAGGCTGGGCAGGAAAGTCTGTGAGACTTTTATCTCCAATTAACTAATAGAAAGCTGGAAGTGGCGCTGTGACTCAAGTGGTAGAGCTCTCGCCTTGAGCTGAGGAGCTCAGAAACAGTGCCCAGGCCCAGAGTTCAAAGCCCATACCAACAAAATTTTAAAAAGATACAAAATATTTCTACTCCAGAAAAATAATTTGTGTTCATCTACTATCATATCACAGCATCTGCTATCATATCACAATTATTGAAAAGCTTTTCTTCTACTGCACTGCTAATGTAAAAGCATTTAGAATTTGGTCACATTTGATGTATGTTACCTCTTTGTTTTTACCAAAACCAGGGTAAATTTAATTTAAATGATCACCCTGCAATTGAGGGCATGTTAGCAAGCATGAGATTCTGAATTCAAACCCCAGTAATATAAAAAATAATAATTTCCTTGAAAGCATAACCCAAGGAAGTAATAGTTTCATATACAAAGAAATAATCATAGAGAGAAGTAAACTTATTTCATTAGATTTCAGAAAATTGGGATTTCCTCTGCTCTATTGATATGATTGATTCCTAATAATTATAATTATCTGGTCTGGGTAGTATATAAATAAACAAAAATATTCAGAATAATCATTTCTAATGTATCAAAAACACATGAATGCTATTCTTTTTCTAAGAAAATACCAAATAGTTCCCTGCTAGAAAACAAATGTTTATTTTCACCTCCTATCACAAACCTCCCCCTGCTTTGTAGGAGAAAGCCTCATTAGGTATGAGTTCTTGAGATTATACTAAGGCTTCCTAGGAAGTCTGAAATTGATGGATTTTCTTGTGACTGAGCTTTTTGAGATAAAGTGTTTGCATTTTCCTTTGTGAGGACAAAATTGCATCATCTTTTCAGTCAGTTTTGAGAGTCACTTTTAGCTTGAAGTTATATCTTGAAGCTCTTTAACCTGTTTTTTTCCTGTCTCTGAACTTTGAGCACCTTAGGTGAAAAGATTTTGTTTTTGTTGTTGTTGCTATGTATATCTTATGCCTAAAACACTGTTGAGTAATTAAGTACAGCCGAATTTGGAGAGATGGTGAAATGATCCTGCATCTAGTGATGAAACTGTAGCAATAAAATTTAAGACAATTAAGATACTCCATTATATCTGGTATGATATTACAAGTTCCAATAACTGACTTCTTTTGGAAGTCTGAATATCTGAACTATCTGAAACTTAATATTATTGCCTCCTATTCTATCCTTGAATGCAAGTCTAAATTGTTCCTTTCATTAAAAAAACCATTGAAAATATATGATATTTGACCCTAACCAGCAAATCATACCAAGAGAGCAACATAGCAATCTCAAAAGCATTCCTACATAATTTTATGGAAATAGATCAAATAAAATTGTCACAGCCCTATAAGAGATAACAATGAATTCTTTTTTGGGGGCAGGGGGTCCGGTAGTGGGGCCTGAACTCTGGGCCTGGGCGTTGTCCCTCAGCTCTTCAGCTCAAGGCTAGCGCTCTACTACTTGAGCCACAACGCCACTTCCAGCTTTTTTCTTTTTGCTTATGTGGTCCTGAGGAATCGAACCCTGGGCTTCAGGCATGCAAGGCAAGTGCTTTACTACTGAGCCACCTTCCCAGCCCCAACAATGAATTCTTATAATATGTTATATATGATTCTTAGTTATTTGACTGAACTAAAGTATAACTCTGCTAAGCATAGTACTTTTCTCTGCATTTTACAAATTAAGGATCTGAGACATGGAAAAGTGATGTATTTCAACCACCATCACAGAACTGACACCTTGCAGAGTACAAACATGAAACCAAGCCAAAACAGACTCAGGCCATCTTAACCATTTTCATATGCTTAACCCACCCAGCTCACAAATTAGTATTAGGATTGATTCATATGATAAGAAGACAAAGTTGGATAGAAAATGAAGCAGATATTAATTCTGAAAGAGTAGCTCTGTCAGAAACTGAATTCTATGACTGACAATTGAATTCTTTGGGTATCTGGACAAAAATATATACAAAAGTAATTCACAAAGGGATGAAAATCGGGCTAGAAAACCTGAGATGCTGGTAGTGTGTGCCTTTGATCTAGCTCCCTAGGAGGCTGAGATTTGAAGGATTCCAACTTGAGGCCAGTTGGGCAAAAATGTTTGAGATCACTTGTCAACCCATAGCTCCATATGGGAGAGGACAAAGGGATGACTCTTGTTCCTGAACAGTCCTGGCTGCCGAGTCTGCAGGCCCCTGCAGGACTCTGTCTTTCACTGAAGGAAGGTGGGCACAGTGGCATTCACCGTGGCTGATGAGTCTGCAGGCCCCTGCAGGACTCTGTCTTTCACTGAAGGAAGGTGGGCACAGTGGCGTTCACCGTGTCGCAGGTCACAGTCCAGGCACGTACCTGAATGGGAAAGGCGCTGGCGCTGAGTCCAAACTTCATCATTAAAAATGTCACAACATCAGCCTGGATTCTGATGTTTACTAAGAGTCATTCAGTTGAAGAATCAACACCACAACGATTTCTCAACCTCAGCTTGATGGATGCTACAGATCAGCCCTGCCAGCAAGGCTGCTGAGGGGCCGAGAGGAGGCACGGCCTTTCTCCTCCAAGGTGCAACAACTAGAAATGCTCCCAGATGCCCGTATGTCCCAGTGGTGGAAGATGGTGTTAAAACTTCCCTCTGGTTGAGAACCAGTGAGTCAGAATAATAAAATGGAGAAGGAAAGGTTGGCCTAAGACTATTCCATCAGGGATGGCGTATAATCAAGCAAGAAAAGAACCTCTGGGAGTCATCCAACAAGAGAACCTGTCACAGCTAAGAGTCCAGTGCTTTATGAGTATTGACTTTATCCTAACAACCTGGGCTACACTTAAATAGCCATCAAATATATGGCCATGGAAGTTAAATGCTCTGATGATCTAAAATAACACTTGGACAAATAAAATCCAAGACAGTGACAGAAAGTAAGTTGAAGGATATGTGTAATTTTCTCAGTTCAATAATTCTTGTAATGGATAAATCAATGGTTAAAACAGTGCAAGCCATTTAGATAAATTTATTAAAAACAGATTTAAAAATCTATAGAAGAACAGAACAGAAGTTGTGCATGTCGATTTTCACGTCTTTCACAGGGGAACATTGATAGACACTGCCCACATTAGCTATACAAATGGGTAAAGGAATAAATATCACAGATGCAAAACGAGCCACAGAAAGAAGTAAAAGCAGACAATGCATGAAAAATTAGAGTCATCCAGAAACTCACACCAGCATTGCATTACACAGAAGGCAAAACAGGGAAAAGGAAGGGCAAGTAGGCCAAAACAGAAGGTTGAAAACATCTACACAGGAAATAAGACCAAAATATAATGCCTCTGTGACTAAAGACAGCAAAATGAAAATCCCTGAGAGGCGCTGGATAATGAGGGAAAGGGGAGATAGAGAAGGTGATCATAACAAAGTGAAATACTATCTGGGCCATGTGAAAGACTATGATGAATCAGGAGCCAGTAGCTCATGCCTGTAATCCTAGCTACTCAGGAGGCTGAGATCTGAGGACCACGGTTCAAAGCCAGTCCAGGCAGGAATATCTATGAGGCTCTGATCTCCAATTAACCACCAGAAAAAAAAATGGAAGTGGCACTGTGGTTTAAGTAGTAGAGCACTTGCCTTGAGCTGAAGAGCTCACGGGCAGCACCCTCACCTCCAAAAAAGGAAAGACTATGATAAAAAACCCCTTCAACCAATTAGCATACACAAGGGAAGAAAGAAAAAGAGCAGCAGCATAGAGCCAGTCCTGTCTGGGATGGGTACTGGTGGGATTCTGGAGGACAAGCAGAGAAGGAGAGAAGAGTAAATATGGTTGAAGTACCTTGTGTGACAATGAGCATGAAGCTTGGGGAGATTGGTCTGGGACATGGGAGGGTATTGATGTTGAGATAGGGAAGGAGTGATTCTGATCACGGTACATTGTACACACCTGTGAACCTCCCTTGCACAACTAAAGGGATGCTAACAAAATGGAAAAGCAAGTATCAGTGGAAATGCACCTTATGAGCGTTATGTTCTGATATCACTGCAACCTTCTAGAGCCTGCTCCAGAATTCAGGCAAGATTAATCACACTGAAGTGATCTAATATATAAATCCTGAAAATCATAGCTCCCCATACTCTGTCTGATAAAGTGCACTTGACCACTTTGCCAGCTCTAATTCTATACTTAGAAATCTCATTCTTTACTGTTGAAAAAAATGCAAAAATTCTAAAAGGGGGGAAAAAACACATTAGGCTAGACTAGCTCTCACTACGTGAAATTGTGAAAATTATTTTCTCCTAACAACTCTACCCAGAAATGTGTTTTAATGGGCCAGAAGAGAAGATGAAAATCCCCTTTTAGATAATAAATGACCCAGAGAAAACTTGTGTGGGTTCTAGAGGGCAGACTGCTGGCCAGCCAGGGGTCAGCAGGGGTGAGGGGCTGGGGAGAGAGACCATGAGGAAGAGACCCGTCAAGGGAGTGATGTGGAAACTCTGGTATGAGGGCCAATGGGGTCAAACAAAACCCTCTTGATAATTTGCCCCAGGGTATATCTTGATTTTACCATTGCTATAACTTGGAATGAAACAAGAAAGAGGAGAATAGTTTCCACTTTTCATCCGATGTCTGGGATAGAACTTCAGTCAGTTAGGCAGAAAATGAACTTGGACAGCATGCAGAATATGCCTCACTTGCAAGCCAGGGTCTTGGAAAGTAGATGTGGTAAGAGCTGTAGGCAGTGGTGGAGAATGTTCTGGTTTAAATAGATCAGTCAACAAAGGTGTGAAGGCTAAAGATGGAGGTTCATTTTCTATAGGATTATAAAGTCTAAAATCTCTCTCCCTCTCCTTCTCTCTCAGTATCTCTCTGTCTCTGTCTGTCTCTGTCTCTCTCTTCATATGTCTTAGAATTGGACATTGGAATTCAAGACCTCCTACTTGCTTAACTGATACTCTTCCAGCCCTACTATTTTGCTGATTGTTTTGGACTTGGAGTCTGGCAAAGTTGTCTGTCTGGGCTGGTTTTGAACTGTGAACATCCAGATCTAAGCATCCCAAATAGCCAGAAGTGTAGGCATTGGTATGAGGTCCTAAATGTTCTCATACTGTTTGTCAAACTCCAAGGTGAGCTATCATGTACAGTGCTTCCAGAGACATTTATTTTTATTTTTGTGAACACACTGTACAGGGTGTTAAAATTACAAGGGCAGGTTAATGCATACATTTCTTCTGATCCGTAGTCAGACGCATTATCCATTGCACAAATGGCCCCCGCCCTAATGCATATATTTCTTATCAAGCATTGCAGCCTCCTCCTTTGTTTACCCTTCACATCCCTTCCCAGCCTCCCCCCCCACCCATTCC
>NW_012267314.1:2492442-2519149 GCF_000151885.1 Dipodomys ordii | reverse complement strand
GAGATTCGATCTTCTGCATGGTCTAACCTGCTGTCAAGACTTTCTACTTTTTTTTTATCTCTTTTCCTTCTAATTGGTCAGCTTTGATGGCTTCAAATTCTTTGTTGAAGCTTTGTTTTAGATCTTGTATGAGCTTCTTTACTTCTTTAATTTGGTGTTCAGTATTCATTCTCAAATCACTTAGTAGATTGGTTATGGTTTCCTTGGACTCCCATTCCTTCTGTTGGGTTCCATTCAGCATTCCCTTTGTGGTCTCCCTGACTTCCTTCAGCTCTTTGTTAATGGATTCCATGAATGCCTTTAGTGATCTTTGTGTATTCTCTTCCTGATCTCTCAATTCCCGTATTACTCTTTGATTAGCTTCCTCCCGTTCGTGGGATTCCTGTCTTTCTCTTTGAGTGTTCTCAGCCTTCTCACACCATTCCTTCCTTTCTCTTTGAGTATTCTCAAGCTGCTCATGCATGTCCTGTATCAGTTTTTGAGTAGCTTCCTCACATTTATGATATTCCTGTATAAACTTTTGGATTGCCTCTTCTCTCTCCCTATCATGCTCATACAGAGTCCTTTGTATGCTTTCAATCTTTTCATTTATCATGTTTGCCAGCAGTGTTTGTAGAGCTATTTGGGAATTCTCCTCTGGATTATTCATTATCTGTTCTGTCCCCTGATTATCAAGATTGGGAATTGAGATACACGGACTTGCCATTTTTCTTGTGTTTTTCCGGCTTTCTCTGCCCATTTGAGATGAAAATAGCACCAGTTTTGTGCTAGAACACTATCTTAAGGCAAGCTTCAACCAAAGTCTGAATTTTCACAGTCAATAGTCTACAGATACAATCTAGTTCAACAGATACATCTATTCAACATCAAACAACTATAAGTTAATGGGCTATGAACCGCAAAGAATTTGGAAGACCAGAAATTATTAGGGTTAGGGAGAGATGTGGGTAAAAAATGGGAATAGATTGATGTGGGGAGGCGCAAAGAGAGTTAACTAAGTCCTAATCTCAAAGCAGGAAATAGGTTGGGTAGGATGCAAGTAGAGAGAGAGAAAAAAAGAAGAAAGGGAAAGGGAAAAGAAAAGAGACCAGAAAAAATAGAAATGTAAAAATTAATAATATTATGTAGATTCGAAAAGAATCTATTTAGAGAAGACTGTGAATATATTGAGAGAAGGGCAGGGATATAAAGGAGATGTGAAAAACTTAAAAATAAAAATGCTTAAAATGTTATATAGGTATAAAGAGATAGTACTGCTATTAAGGAATTTAAGTCTCAGAGGTTTTGAATTGAGTAATAAATTTGTGGATTAAGTGTGTATACAATGGGGGATAGGGTCTAATAGTCAACTACGGGTTTATCTGATGATGTGCAGGACAAGAATTAAGTCACATAAAGAAGAATGAAAGAGAGGAGAAGGTGAAAAGGATAAGAAAGGAAGAAAAAAACGATGAGAAGTTCAGTAGAGCTAAACAAAAAACAAAAAGATAATTAAAAGAGAAAAAAGAGAAAGAAAACAAAAAAAGAAAGAAAAACGCACATTCACATATCCCTAAAATAAAAATTATAAGAGGAAAAAAAAGTCACTGGAAAACAAATTTTTTTCAAAAAAGGCAAATATTAAAGATTAAAAAAGTTTTAGAATAGAAAAAAATTTTTTTATATAAGGTACCAAAAAAAAAAAAAGAAAAGAAAAAGAAAAAGAAGAAAAAAAGTTCTTTGATTCTTTTGGGAGGGGTGGGAAAAATCCTGTATCTGCCTTGTGTCTGTAACCAGCCTCTTATTGGAGTCTCTGGTCTGTTTGTGGTCCTGTGGTTTGGTTGGTTTCTTAAGTCAGTTTGTTCGAACAGGCAGAAAAAATGCTCTGCTTTACCCAGGATTTGGCGATCCTCCTCCCAGGCTAGTTCATTGGGAGGCAGATCTGCTTTGAGTATCACAAAAGAGGGGGATGCAATGATGAGGCTAGGTTCTGGGTAGAGTTGAGGCCTTTCAACAGACAGTAGCTTTTCCCGGGGGCTAGTTTGTGAAAAACTCACAGAGCCCAGCCTGGAGCCACTCTCAGGGTTTCTGTTTACTGATTTTCAATTGATTGTCGAGGCTGCTTGAGGGAGAGCCTCTGGCTCTGCTTACCCAGTGGGGAAAGCCACTCCTAGGGCTGGCGCCCGAGCTGGGTGACGTTTCCCTGGGTGGAGCTGAGTCTGGCAGGTCACACCGCCATTAAGTTCTTGTGACCTGCTAAATGACTCGTTTTATTCCAAGGCCTGAGTTGGAGCTGGCAGTTCCTCGGAGCTTTGTCGGTATCCAAGATGGAGATCACCGGTGCTGGGTGGGAGGGGTGGCCTTCCCTCCTCTGCTCCCTGAGAAGGAGTGAGGACATCAGGCTTCTACTCACACCGAGTCTTGGTTCCTGGGTCGTCTCTGGTCTGCAAACTGCAGGATGGAGATGTCTGCTCCTTGTCGGTTCTTACTGGTGTTGAGTAGAATCCGCTAGCCCGCTGCATCTGGCTCCTTCGTCCGGGACTCTCTGTGGCTCAGGTATGGCGCTTGTGATCACCGCCGCCGCAGCCACAGCTGCCGCAGCCGAGGGCTGCTGGCAAGAGCTCAGATGTGTCTCCTTACCTGGGTTTTCCCTCTCTGGCCTAACTCTCTGTCCTGTGATGGCACCCTTGGTGTGATTCTCTGGCTTAGGACTGTTCACTGGAATTCTAAAACTGCTTTCTATGCAAGAGCTTGCTTAGACTCCAGCTTCTCCTCCGCCATCTTCCTGGAACCTTCCCAGAGACATTTTTTGACATGTGTGTGTGAATGTATGAGTGTGTGTGTCTATATGTGAATCTCTCAAACATAATCCCCACAAAACACATTTTGCAAAATATCCTAATCATCTATGAAAAACTTTGCCATAAGAAATAAAAATTACCACATACATACAGCTCAGAAGAAGAAATGAAATTTACAATCCAATAAACAGACAAAGCTGAATTGCTCTTACACCAGCTCTGAGAGACAGCCATACAACCACTTTCTTCAAAATAAAGGCTGCAACTCACCAATAAAGTTTTATGTTCCAAACATCTGTGTTACTTTTAATAACTCAGAATGCACTTTCTAGCAGAAGCTAATAAAGATGGTGTCCAAGTTCACAGCCTATGCCCACTAATTTTTATTAATGTTAAAATGAACTTCTGATAATGAACTTTCTTAGAAGAAAACTTAAGGGAAAAAATCCGCTAAACCACAGTAACACTACAGAAAACAGAAATTCAGGGATACATTTTGAAATATTATAGTAAATGTCAATGCTTCTGAAAAAGAAAAACAGTGCAATGTGGTATAAATGTTTACTAAGTTTATTTACATAACTGTGACCCCAAATATGAGGAAGGTCAGAGCACAGTCTGAGGCAAGAAGGAAGGAAGGAAGCAGGGAAAGAAGGAACGAAGGAAGGAAGGAGGGAGGGAGGAAGGGAGGGAGGGAGGGTGGGAGTGGAGGGAGGGAGGGAGGGAGAAAAAAAGGAAGGAAGGAAGGAAGGAAGGAAGGAAGGAAGGAAAGAAGGAGGGAGAAGGGAGGAAGAGAGGGAGAGAAAGCAGGCAAAAGAGCTAGAGGCATGCTTCCAATGCTAAAACACCCAACTCATAAACTAAGGCCCTGAGTTAAAAACCTTAGTACTACCAAATAAACAAACAAACAAAAACAAAAAAATATTAAATAGATTAGTAAATTACAACTAAATTTGTAGCATTGCATTAAATTTAGTTTTAAAACTTTTGTTATGTTTATTTTTTCAAATTAAATAAAATTACATAACAAACCTGGGCACTAGTGGCTCAAGCTACTCAGGAGGCTGAGATCTGAGGGTCACGGTTCAAAGCCAGCCCTGGCAGGAAAGTCTGTGAGACTCTTATCTCCAATAAAACCACTAGAAAACCAGAAGTGGCGCTGTGGCTCAAGTGGTAGAGTGCTTGCCTTGAGCTGAAGAGTGCAGGGACAGTGCCCAGGCCCAGAGTTCAAGTCCCACCACTGACAAAAACAAAAAACAAAATTACATAATAAAATCCATGAAACAATTATTATGAATTAAAGAAACCCTTTCCCCAAACTATTTACTTCATCTGCCTGCATATTTTTCAGAAAGATTTTGCCTTAGTACTATCCAATGTTCCTCTATTTTGGAGGAAATGCAAGTCACATGGGTGCAGGTGTGAGATGAATAGTTAATCTCAGCAAATTATCTCAGCAAGAACCAATCACCCAAGAGAGGGTAACAGAATTGCAAGGACTCATCTTGTAATCATTGCACTTCACTTGCCAAAGGTAGTGTGATCCTTATTCCTGGTAGAAGAGATACATTTTGGTAAATATTAAAATATATGTGAAGAAAAAATACAATATGTTTTATATTTGCCCGTGAAATTATGCCTTGCTGTAATTTATTCCACTTTACTGATGCATAATCCCTATATAAATTTTCCACATTCTATTATCCATTCTAATCTTTTGTCATTGATGAGGTTTTGAATATAACATAATGTTTGTATGTGAAATAATTTTTCTTTAGAAGGTATCTCAAAGAATAGAATAAGTAAGTCACAGTATGAGCATATACGATAGACTGGCTCTGAAGAAAAGTCAAACTTGACTGTATTTCAAAAGTAGAGTTCTAATTATCCCTACTGATATCTGACTTGATTTTGATGGTAAAAATGAGCATTTCTTAAATTTCATTTTTCTTAATTTGACTATGTTCAACATTAATGAAATTGAATCATCTTTATCACTATTTAGGGATCATGTTCCTGCCTGAAAATTGCTTAATTATTTTTTTTTGTGGCTGTGGTAATGGGGTTTAAGCTCAGGGCCTCAGGCTTGCTAGGCGGGCATTCTACCATGAAGCCAGGTCACCAGCCCTTCATTCTGCTCTTCTTGAATACTGCCATTGTTCCTGACTTATTCTTTCCAAATTGAAGATTTCTGTTACACAATCAAAATCTTAGTTGTATAGTATCATTGAATCATCTCTGAGTCTGTGACCTGTTAATTCTGTATATGGTGTTGTTTGGCATAAGAGAAATCTCTGTGCTATTTTAAATTCTCCAATTTTTTTCATGTTCTCTGCTTTCTGTACATTTTACTTTTAATAGCTCCTTTAAGTATGACAGATTTTGAGAGTATAATTTGATGAATGTTTATATATGTGAAGACGCCAGTCATTAAAATCATGACAGGATATGATACTCAATTTTTTTTGGAAAACAGCAAGTTGTCTTGTGGTTTCCTCAGTCATTCATTCTCCCTGCCCCATGGAAACTCTTTTGCAGCCAGACATTAATTTATTTGGTCTTCCTTCATACTTGGAAGCCTATGTCATGTTGTCTTTTCTGTCTGGCTTTATCCAACTTGATATTAATGACGAGTCCTCCAGGTTCTTGTAAATATCAGTGCTTCTAATTTATACAAACATACCACAATTAACCTATCCAGTCAACTGTTGTTTGCCATTTGAGTTATGGTTTAGGGTATTATGAATAAACTGTCACCTATTGCATAAAGAATTGTTATTTATTGTGTAATATCTTGAGATGGATCTACACAGTCCTTTCTCCTTAATACATTTTTACATATACATATGAATATATAAGAATACATAACACTTCTGTTCTCTTTAATATATCTTTCATACATCCATACCTATGTAAAAATGTGTAATACTTCTCCATCAAGGAATCTGTCTGTATTTGTACATACTAGCTTCTTCACATCTAGTTTGCATGTTAACTCTCCAAATAACAGCTCAGGAGAGCTCATCCACATGCTTGCCAAGACTTTGTGAGTTTGGTCTTTTTCATCACAGCCATTCTTGTGAATGCATAGCCAAGCATGGCATATTTGTTCTTTTCCGTAAGATTCTGGTTCATTTCTCTGGCTTTGAAAAGCAATATTATAAGGAGCAGTCTGGGTACCACTGAAGTAAACTTGGCACAGAGATATGTGCTCAGAGAAATGACCTCTTCCAAGATGACATGTTACCATTTAGCAATAATGATTCCTAACAGACTTTAAACTCTTAGCGTTATTCTACACACACACACACACACACACACACACACATAAAATTTGATGTCCAAGTGTGATCATTGATGACTATATTGCTAGAATTCTAAGCTCTAATCCTTTATTATATAACTAAAATGGGATTTATTGTGCTGTTAATGTGTTCATCAATTCTGTTCACTTAGAATTCTATTTGCTAACAATGCTTATCACTATTCATATGCAAGCTTGATTTATTGACATTTTTATGTGCCGTGTTTTGGGAATTGTTAAAATCAAGGCTATGTTTGCTTTATCAAAAAGTGGTTTTTTTCCTACTTCTCTAGAACTGAGGGGAAAATCATTGATTAGATCTCTTGCAAGTCTTAGAAAAAAATTTCCTTTTCTCTGTCTACACTAATGCTTCATTTCTTGGGAACTAGGGGTTGACATATGGTCTTGTGCTTTACCACTTGAACTATGTTTCTCCATCCATTCTCCATGTTTTGTTTTTGACATGTAGTTATACAGGCTGGCCTGGAACTTGTGAACTTCCTGTCTCCCCCCCACCCCCCTGACTAGCTAGGATTATAGGCATGTGCCACTACTCCTGGCCTAGCCTGATGCTTTTTTCTAAAAGGTTCTGTTTGACCCAAATCCCCACTTCTTTCGCATTGGGCTTACTAATGTTTTCTTAGTGGCAATGTGATAAACTGAGTGACATCAAGTTCCCATGATTAAAGTCTTGATTCTCTGGGTCTCTATTTCTTCATGTGAAAAATGAAACTCACTAGCTGGGGGCCAGTGGCTCACTCCTGTAATCCTAGTTACTCAGGAGGCTGAGATCTGAATATCACAGTTCAAAGTCAGCCCAGGCAGGAACGTCTGTGAGATTCTTATCTCCAATTAACCACCAGAAAACTGGAAGTGGTGCTGTGGCTCAAAATGGTAGAGCACTATCTTTGAGCTGAAGAGCTGAGGGACAGCACCCAGGCCCAGAGTTCAAGCCCCATGAACAATGAAAAAAAAAAAGTAATCACAAAGTAATTATAATAGCAATGCCCACTACCTAAGCTTCTTGTGACTATTAAAAGAATTAAGGTATGGTAAGCCCTCAGATCAGCACCCAACACAATTTAAACAGTGTTTAGTGCTAAGTGCTATTATTTCATCTCTTCTGGGGACAATATGGGCAATTTACAGTCACAAGAAAATGTATTTCCTCAAATTAAATTGCAGAATGCAATCTCTTGTATTTTTCTATTCCCCTCACACTTCTGTTGTTTTTCTATTGTCATTATTCTAAAAATTTTATTGGCATCCATCCTATTCCTTGCTCTGATTGATTTTTCTCATAGTTCTAACAATTTTATGGTTTATTCCCCCCCAAAAGAAGTAACATGAGATTTATTCATTATTTGTGTTTCTAATTCATTGTTTTCTGCCTTAATTTTTATTTGTACTTTTGTTTTCTTTAGATTTACTTTTGTTTTTCTAAGCTCTTGTGTTGAAAGTTCAATTGTTTTCATTTTCCTTATTTTTCATTGCTTCTATAGTTACTTTATTGCATATTTTAAGTTTTGATTATATATAAAGTTTATAGGGCACAGTGTGATAGTTCCATGCCAGTATAGACTATAGTTGCTTTCTTCCATCTACATGACAAAAGTTCGGATGCATATTCTTATCATTTCTTAGATAATCTACTGTTTTAGTTTAGAAATCTTTTTTACCCAATAATCTTACTTTCATATTTCAATGATACTGAGGTTTATTTCCTCCTCTCTCTTAAAAGAACTGTTTTACTTTCACCCACGCCTTCTTGCCTGCATTTCCTTTTGCTGTTTGGAATCAAGAGCCCTGACTTTCCTGTCTTCTTACCTGTTTGCTTCCCAATTGGGAATTTCCAATATGGTAACGAAGACAGGGTGAGCAATGTTAACTTTTGACCAGTAGGTTTTCTAGTGAGGTAAAGAAGTTGGTAGGAAGAATATTTCTACTGCTGGGGAATTCTCCTCTTTTTCACCCAGACTCACCCAGCATCTCCTGGAGAGACAGGGGTGGAAGAGGCCTGTGACACGGAATTTGGGATGCTCTGGCTTTCCTTTCCTCACCTCTGCCTTGAAGAGTGGTGACCAATGGGGCATCTCCCTCCCGGTCTTCCTTTAACACCCTCGTCTCGAACTGTGCTTTTAAAGCTCTTCATTACTGTCCTTGCTCTAGCTTTCCTTCCTTTCATTACTTGTTTTTGCTTGGCACTGCCCTCCTCTTCTCTATCTACAAATCTCCTCTTTCCTTCCACTTTTCCTTCTGATATGTCTTCCACCTTGCTGAGTAACCCAATATGTAAGCTGTTCCCAGCCCCTGATTTAGATTAACCTTTATCTGGAATGATACAAGTCTCCATATCTTGAGAAGGGAGATGAACTTACAGGTGAATACGTTTTGGAAAATCACCTAAATAAACAGAAACTTCAAGGGTTTAAATTGTAAATAAACAATAATGAAACCTTTAAAAGATAACTCATAGTCTTCTGGATGTCTATTAAAGAAGAATAATACTGCTGCACAGAAATTGAAAAGAAAGAGACATAACTACAGACATATACATAAACATACTTAGGGTTGTATCATTTTTCAATAACAATTCTGTTTCTTGTAAGCTATTGGTTCAACATCAATTAAATTAGATTCTTACATATTGAGGAACTCCACTATTCAGCTAATAATCTGAGTAAAACCGTGGAGTTTTTAATATGTAAATATATACCATTTTAACAAATAGTATACTTTTTCTTCCTTTTTAATTGTATTTTAATTCTTCCTTTTCTTGTGGTGATAATAGTAATCTTTCTTTATTCTTAAAATTACTAAAACTCTGTCATTCAGGATGTATATTTTGAGCCTATGGCAGCTTTCTTTGGTCCAGTGATGAGGAATCCCTGTTATCTATTTTGATAGAATTTTTATTATAAGAAGATGGTTTAATTTTATCAAATGCTGTTCCTGAATGTTAGCTGGGTGATTGTGCATATGTGCATGTATTTGTGCATGTATGTGTGTGTGCATATGCATGCCATATGCATGTATATACACATTAGAAATAGAGACAGAGTGAGAGAAAAAAAGAAAAAGAGAAAGAGAGAGGAGCGAGAGAGAGAGAGAAAAAGAGAGAGAGAGAACTTATACTGAGTAGCCAGGATTGTAGATGTGAACAGTCATGCCTGGCTTATTTTTTCTTCTAGATATGTTATAATGATTTTTAAAAGACAGGTTTTTGCAACTTATTCATGTTGTATTATTTTTGTCAATTCATAGAGTTTGGTATGTGAACTCCAGAGTGAGTGCAGCCCCTCTGTGAGTACAGATATTATTTTAGCTACTAAATTTCTGTATTCACTGATGTTTTAACTAGAGATCGTATATCTTGAAGAGTGAGATAGATCTGTAATCATATCTGATTTGGACATCAACTCAAAAAATGAATGGAATATGTTTTCTCTCTCTCTCTTTTGTTTTTTGGAGCAGATTGTAAAATGTTGCAATAGTACATTTCAGTCAGCCTGGAAATTTATCTGACTTAGTTGTTTACATAGAAGAAAATTTCTAATTATCAAATTAGTAATATAGTATAGGACTATTTTATTTTTAAATAAAATTTTTATTTAACAATTGTGTTTTCCTACAAACTAAACATTAGTTTATTTTGCCTTTATCTTGTTTGATAAAATCCAGCAAGGATTTTTCTCTTTTGTTTTATTCTACAAAGCAACTTTTGGTTTTATATCAACACTTTCTATTTCTAAAACGCATATTCAGATCTTTATTGTCTTACTTACCATTCAAGTGTCTTTTATGTCACTATTCATTTCATTCAAAAACTACAAGATAAAAGCATGTGGTTTCATTTTGTAGATAGAAAAAATCCAAGCCAAATGTTTTTAACATTGCTTGATACGATATAACTATGATTCATAGTTTCAAATTTTACATTGTAAGCTCCAGCTAGACCTCTCATTCTAATTGGAGTCACCCTTGCAAGGTCAAGGTTTCTCAGATACCCTGGAGGCTTTGAAAGGTCAAGCGTAAGGCATCCACTTTCCCAGCAATTCTAGCAGAGGGTTCTTACAATTGCTGGCGTTTGGTTTCATCCTGACACACCAATGATTATAGATTCATGCTTTGGTCTGAATCTAAATTTCAGTTTCTGAATATTCACCAGCCCCATTTCCAAAGGTTTAATTATTTGGATTTTGTCTGTAGAGGCATAGGGCCGGGAAGATCCTGGGGCTGTCACTGCTACTTCAAAAGCTAATTCTCATTCCATGGAATGAAATATTTACTCTCTAGAGGAGGTTAAGGAAGCTAAAGAGCATGTTTAAATCGTCCATCCATTATCACTTCAGAATGCTTCTGCTGCTTATTCCATTAGACAATTCAGTGACTCAAAGCCAGATTTTTTTCCTCCCAAGTGAAAAGTCCTACATTTAGTCTAAAATTACAAATATGCTGGAGTGCAGAAAGTGACATTCTGAAATTGGCCAAAGGACTTAACATCAGAGCACTTAGAGCATGTCTGAACTAGCACCCAAAATGCATCATTTATAAATAAATATTTTGTATCAATGTGTTTCATGACATCAGTACTTATTGCTCTGGCCAGCAACATCATTTTGAGACAGCTCTGGTTTTTCATAACCTTAACAAAAGCATTGTTAGAATTTTACTTTTTGGCTGCCAGAAAGACAAATTGTATTTCCATCTTACTCTAAAAGGGTCATCATAAGATTATCTCTACTTATTGGCTCTGCCATGCTTAATAGATCCATTCATTTAAACTAAGCACAATAAACTATTTTAACCTCACATGTATTCTTTCTTTAGGATAAAACCGTGGCTGACTTTTTTGTGTGATTATTACTTAAATAACTGCCATTTAAAAGCCAATGGCTATAGAAAGGCTCTTAGAGTATGTGGATAAAGAGAGAAAGATGATAGGTTCGTAGGTAGACAGACAGACAGACAGACAGACACAGACAGACAGACAGACAGACAGACAGACAGACAGACAGACAGACAGACAGACAGACAGACAGACAGACAGACAGACAGACAGACAGACAGACAGACAGACAGACAGACAGATAGATAGATAGATAGATAGATAGATAGATAGATAGATAGATAGATAGATAGATAAAAGAAAGAAAATACAGAAAGAAGAAAGGAAGAGGGAGAAGGAAGGAAGGAGGAAGGAAGGAAAATGGAAGGAAGGAAAATGCTTCTGGGAAAGTTAGTAATAGAGTTCTGGGATTTTCTAGACACCACTCAAACCCTAGCTATTCAAGAGTTTAAGGCTTTCCTGTGGTTTGTGATTGTTCATTTATAAATAATGAATATACCAGGAAGTAAAACAAAACCACTTTGATGGATAAATAAGTATCAGGAGAAATGCTAGAGCCACAAGACAGAATGACAACAGCATGGTAATGATTTATCATTACCAAGAATGAGGAACCATCCTGAGGCCAGCTGAATGCCTTCAATAGTTCAGCAGATGCAAAGAACTACATGGTGCATGCCCGTAAGTCTGTTACTTGGTACTGATAAAACTTTCACAATTGTAGGCAAAGGTATTTCAACAGTGTGCATCTGCAAAGTCTCCTAAGATGTGCAGGCAAATATCTCACACACCACTGCACCAATGTGGAATCTGTAATGGAATGAATTGGGATTTAAATCCAGTCAATTAGCTTTCATGCACACATTTTTCTGATTTATATTATGCTTAATTTCTGGAAATGCTTTTCAGGTCTAGAAGTTTTCTGGTGGCATATTTGAGGTTTTCTAAGTATAGGATTGTATCATCTGAAAATAGGGATAAATTGACTTATTTTCCCTATTTATACTCCTTTCATTTATTTTGGCTTCATTTTGCTCTGAGTAGGAAACTGAATACCAAACTTAATAAGATTTGAGAGAATGGATAATTTATCTCAGTCCTGATTTGAGAAGAAATGATTTCATATTCCTCCTCTTTAGTATGATGTTGGCTATAGGTTTGTTGTATATGGTCCTTATTCTGATGAAGTACATTTCTTCTATAACTAGCTACTTAATAGTTTTTAGCATAAAGAGATGCTGCATTTTGTCTTAGGTTTTTTCGGTATCCATTCTAATGATTGCATGATTTTTATTTTTATCTTCTGTTATGTTTATGTCCTGTATAACATTTGTCTTATGTAGATTGAACTATCTTTGCATCCTTGGAATGAAACCAGTTTGATCATAGTATAGATTTTCAATATGCTGTTGAATTCAATTTGCAAGGATTCCATTGAGAATTTTTGAATCTATATTTATCAAAAAGATTGGTCCATGTTTCTATTTTCTAGTTGTGTCCTTTTCCAGTTTGGGAATGAGTGTGATACTGGCTTCATAGAATGAGTGTGATAACATTCCTTACATTTCTATTTCATGGAAAGGCTTAAGGAGTATTGGGTCAGTTTTTCTTTAAAGGATTGATAGAATTTTGTAGTGAACTAATCAGGTTTTGAGCTTTCCTTTGTGGAGATTTAATTAGTGCTTTAATCTTATTTATTCTTATAGATTTCTGTAATGATTTATATACACTGGGTTCAATTTTGGTAAGTTATCTCTATATGTTTCTTGTGGAGTTTTAGATTTATTTGAGTACAGAGTTTCACAGTATTCCTTTGTGGTCCTCTGGATTTCATAGTATTTGTTGGACTATTTATTCATTATGTCTTATCTCTCCTTCTTACAATGGCTAAGAGACTATTCATCATATTTACTTTTCAAAGATCCAAATTTTTGTCTCATTAATTCATTGTATAGAATTTTTAGTTCTCTATTTATTTTTCCCAGTATCTATTCTTTCTTTCTTTCTGCTAATTTGGGGGTTGAATTCTTGTTATTTCTAGAAGCTTGAAGAGCGTCATTAGGCAATTTAAATGAGAGCTCTCTGTATCAGAAGAAATTGATAAAATTGTTCATAAATTCTTCATCGAAATTCCTCCTTCAGTTTAGGGATATCAACTTTTTCTGACTTTTTCCTCTCTCAGTGATTGCTTCTTCTGTGTCTCCTATCTTAGATTCTATATATCATCCTAACTTCTAAATATTGGCACATTCACAGACACCACATTGGACTGCAGATATACTCTAAATATAATTTATCTCTACAATTGATCATTTTATCCATTACAACTTTATACATTGATGTCTACCATACTTACACTTAAGATCCAACTATCCACTGATAGTCATATTAATAGGAACATCTAACAGCTAAATTGTTTGCCCTTCTTCAATTTGCTTTCCCTTAATATTTTCTCATGTCTAATTGCTATTAATACTAAATATACATAATATTATCAAAATTGGTCCAGCCAATAAATATCAACTAACCCTTGATTCCCCTTCTTTTTATATCAGACCCTGCTAGCATCTTATCTGCCATCTATGATTTCAACATCTTCTTTCTCCCTTAAGTGTTGTTACACACTTTACTGTCTCTCACCTCAACTAGTAATTAACCTGTGTCTGTTCTCTCTCCTTCTTATGCCTTTCTGGTTATCCTTGGTCTAGTTTTCTATTGCTACATTACAAACTTCACCAAAGCCTAATGACTTGAAAATGTTAATTTTATTGTTTAAAGTTCTAGGTGTCATCTGGGCTCTACTGAGTGATTATTCAGCTGGAATCTCTAGTAGACTCCACATAGTAGATGTTAGTAATGACTGGGATACCGGGAAGTCTGGATTTCTCTCTCCATATACCTCCAGGATCTGCTGTCTCCAGATTATCTCTCCAGCACAGCGTCTGGATGTCTTAGTCAAGGTTGTAGGTGACTAAAATCTCCTGAAATAAATACTTCAAAGGAGTGGAAGAAGAAACTCTCAAGTCTCTTAAAAGCTAGACTTGGAATCAGCACATCTCTTCTGAGTATTTTATTAGTTGATAAGCAAGCACCACTTCAGATTCATTGCAGTAGGAGAGGACTACAGTGAAGAATGAACTCAGTAAAGTACATTATTTTCAACTTTTTGTTTAAGGACTATCTTCTCCATTCTCCAGAGCTTTATCAGAAATGATGTCTGATATCAGCAACCAAAGACCTTTCATCACACTCAAAATGAACAATACAATACTTAGCATGGACAATCAGATCCTATATGATGTTGCTCAAGAATAGTTCTGTGATATCAATTATCACCTCTCTCTAAAAATGCAAAATGCAAGTGTATTCTGAATTCTTTTTTCCTGAATTATTCTTTCAACCATGGTTTCTCTTTGATCTGGTATTTATAAGCTTATCTACTTTTCATTTTTTTCCTTTCGTTATTTGTTATTTCAGTAACATCTTCAATTGCCACAAGCCTCTTTTACATGTAGCTTTTCAACATAGAAGACCAGGCCTCAACCCAAAGGGAGTTTGAAAACAACTAAAGAAATGAAAATTAGATGAAGAGAAATGTAGTAAGATAGCAAGAAATCTAAGTACATGTTCAAAACAACAAAAGTAAAAGTTTGTGAAAAAATCTTTAAAAGGTTCATTTCCTCTTATTTGAAAGTCTTCAATTATTACTCATGCCAGCTATACACTACTTCTGGTATCAAGCATAGATGTTTCTGAGTTGTTAAAGAAACAGTTATTCCCTTATTCCTAGCAAAGAATTGACAGGCATTACCAGAGTAATTATTCTTTTGTTGAACTTTTTATCCATCTTTATCTAAGTATTATCAACCTATCTTATATCCATGAACTCTAATTAGAAAATAGACTTCAAGACTTTCCTCATTGTGTGCACAAACATCATGTTCACATGCTTAATAGTTTTACATTTTTGAACATATTCTCAATGCTAGACTAATTTGTTTTAATGTTTTATATTATGTAGCTACAAAATCAATATTGAAACCCAAAGACACTCAAAAAGTTGCCTTCTTAGAGATTTAATTTCAAATACTTACACAGCATCCTTTCCCTGAAGAAAACCATGGGTTTCTAATCATTGTAATTTATGTCCTGTAAACATTGTTTAGCAATTGAAGCTTTTTAATTGCTACTGTTTATGAGCCAAAAAATGAAAAGTGTTAGACGTCTGAAGTCTAATTCAGTATAAAAGACGATGTAATGGCATAATGTTAACAGAAATAACCAACTTGAAGAGGGACAAACAAATGCAGAGAGAAAACAAAACTAATAAGGAAGACAGAAATGCAAATGTATTGAAAATGTATTAAAAAGCATATAACTTTAAAGTTCTTTTTCTAACCAAGATAGAGTAAGAAGAAATTAACCCTTCCATCTGTAATAATCAGAAACAAATAAAACAAATACGTAAAATGAAGTCATTGAACACTGGGAAAAAAATAAACAAATGAAAAGGACAGTGATCTCTAAGAAAAAGAAGCAACCAAAGACTTTCCATCACACTCAAAATGAACAATAAAGTCCTTAGTATAGACAATGTGACTTGAAAAGTTTTCCAAGTCACAACATAGGGAAGGGAATCAGATAAAGAACCTAAGTTGTGAATCAGATAAAGAGCCTGTGTTGTGAAAAAGTACAGCTAGGCTCCACACAAGGCAACTGGAGTTACTACTTAGAATACCAGCGGGGAGAGGGCTGCTGAAAGAATCATAGCCTAGAAAGTCTTTCTTGAATATTCAGCAAATTACTGAAAAGTAGATATATAGAAAAACTTTTGGGATCTGAAGACTGATCCATTCCAAATGATCAGAGGGAAAAAGATATAGCACCTACACAAGGCCAAAAACTGCTTTTTCTTACCAGACAGATGGAAAAATGTCATGTTTTAAAGAGCTTCAGATAGAGTATCAGGACAAATTTTTAACCTAATGTTCAAAATCTCACAAAGGCATTTAGATTGAGATAGGAAAATATGTTCCTGCAATTTTATCTTCTCAAAAGTTAATATATCTTCTCATTTAAAATCTTGATTATTTTTCTCTTTTCAATGTCATTATTTTTTTCCTATGACCAACATTATTTCCTTTATTTAATGTGTTTTACAATTCATTTTCTCAGATTTTTCTAATCTCTTAAGGTAGAACTAAAGACATTGATTTGAGAATTTTATTTTACTATTGGATTTTAGCACAATTTTAATCCAATTACTGCTTTTACTATACCACAAATGTTTTAAAACAGTGCATTTTTATTTTCCTCCACACTGAAATGCTTTCTATATTCACTTTGAATTCTTTCTCCTCTCTGTAAGCTACTTATGAGAATCTCAAAACATTTGTTTTTATTATTTACTACTTTGATTCCACTGTACTCAATAGTTTACTTTCTGTGAGTTAAAGCTTTTTAAAAATTATTGGGATTTATGTTCTAGAAGACAGTCTATTAAAAAAAACAACAGTCTATCTTGTTCAATGGGCCACATAGACTAATAAAAATGTACAATTTGGTAGAGAAGTACTCTACTTATTAGTTCAGACTGGATGAGAAGATTCAGTTCTCCTACATACTGAATGGCTTTCTGTCTTCTTAATCAATATTGAAAGTAATAATTGAAAGTCTTTTCATTTTCTTATGAATGTGGCAATATCATTCTTTCTGATGGAAGCATAGAATTCCATTGTGTATATATACCATATTTTCTTTATATTAAACAAAATAAGCTAGACCCAAACAAGCTTCATGGCTTCTCTCATTTGTGATAATTAGAATAGTTATTAGAATATCATCAATAGAATAATAGTTAATAGAATGATAGAATATGTCTGTAAATATACAAGTAAAGCCAATAGATAGTAAAAGGCAAATAATTACACTTGGGCATGATTAATTAAATAGCACTCTAAGCATTTGCATACTGAGAACAAAGGAGGATATTCTTAGGAGAGGATGCTTATCAAAATGAACGCCAAGAAAAGGAAACAAGAGGGTTTTTTATTATTGGACTGTTTGCAGTTATTTTTTTTCTTTTTTCTCCTTTGGTTTACTCCCTAGTGTTTTTCTGTTTCTGTGCCCTTTGTCTTGTATATAAGTTTATGTGATTTGGGGAAGGGTAGGGGAATCACCGAAATGGTGGGACAAAAGATGAACCAATTCAACAATGATTCTAGGCATAATGTTAGAAATGAACTTTACAACTCAGGGGGAGAGGAGTTAAGAAGGGGTAGTGGGAGAAAATGAGGGAGCGGGGAAACACTGCTCAGAAAAGAAATGTACTCATTACCTTATTTACGTAACTATAAACCTTCTGTACATCACCTTTACAATGAAATTTAAATTAAAAAAAAAAAAGAAATATCCAACCGTAACTGTGGGTTTGTCTACCACTTCCTGTAGTCTTTTTTCAGACTTCGTTTTATACTGGTCAGTTTTTAAATCACTGTGACAAATACACTGGAGGAATGATTTAAAAGAAGTAAGTGTCTGCTCTGGCTCATAACTTCAGAGGTTTCACTTCATGGTCCTCTAGACCATCATTGCGGCCCCAGGTGAGGTGGGATACCATGGAAGCAGGCGCGTGTGGCAAAGTCTGCATATCTGAAGGCATTCAGGAGCCAAGAGAGAAAGAACGAACAAGCAGCCTTGTAGGATATGGCCCCAAGGACATGGCCTTTGTGACCCACTTCCTTCTACTATGTGCTTCGTCCTAAAATGTTTAACATTTCTTAAAGCAGAGCCATCAACTAACGAGCAAGGCGGCATGCAGCACATGAGCCTGTGGATGGACAAATCTCAGCACTCTATTTTGGACCTTCAGAGGTTCATGGCCATTTTGTAATGGAGAACACTTTAAGTACATCTCCTAGGATCGCCCACGTATTAACAGTTCCAACATTGCCAAAAAGCTCAAGTCCAGAGTCTCTCTGAGACAACAGCAAACTCTTAGCTGTGAGCCCCTCTGCAATCAACAGAAAAATCACATATTCCCAGTATACAGTGGCACGGGTAATCATGCCCATTCTACACATGAGGAATAAGAAAACAGAAAGAGAGTATCAGACAAAAGCAAGGCCAAAATCCAAAAGGCCAAACACTAATTTCTATGCAACCATTCTATGAGGACATGGGTATCTACCATGGATATATAGAGTCCTGATGTGAGTTCTAGTGGGATGAGACATCCCCATCTCTTCAGCCTTCTGGCTGAGGTGAGGGTCTGAGGTGAGGCTCTCATATGATGGTGGCAGGAACATGAGGCAAGAGCTGCTCACAAGGTGGCACCAAGGAAGCAGAGAGAAGCGGGAAAGATCCGAAGCAAGACAGAGGCCCCAAGAGAAGCCTAAGAGAAGTCACCTACCTCCTCCACTATGACCTCAGTTCCTGTCAGTTCCAGCACCTCCAACAAATGGCACCACAAATGGGGACCCAGGCTTCAACACATGAGCCTGTGAGAACATTTCATTCAAAGTGTAGCTACTTGTTGTGCTTTGAGAAGCTGTTATTCAATGTGTACTTATTTAGTATTGTTAAGTTACTTTTATGAATTCTCCCTATTACAGAATGAAATAACACTTTTAGCATTGGTAATACTATGACTCCAAAATTTGCTTCAATATTAAAGCAGTCACTTAGATTCCTTTCCATTGCAATTATCATGGAAAACTTTCCTGCAATTTAACTTTTAATCTATTTTGCATATTTTTCTCTTTGCCTTTGGGAAATCAAATATAGACGATATGCATAGCATTATATGCTGGAAGATTTCTAATAGTTCCCTGAGTGTATCTTCATTGTTTATTTTGTTCCTATCTGTATTTCATTTTGAAGAGTGTTCATTGTTAAATCAATATACAGTATTCATCTCTTCTTTTCCAGTGTCTAAAATGCTCAGGCTCATCCGATGCATTTGCTATACCAGTCATTGTGATAATCATCTGAAAAGTTTGATAGAGGACATATTTTTTTCTATATCTCTACTTACTATCTAGTCTGTCCTCTAGCTTCTTGAACACATGGATTGTCATTATAATAATGATCATACAACTTTGTCTCCCTACTTAATCAAGGGTGCTACTTTGGGTCAGCTTTGTTTTATTAATTTTTCTCTTCATCATGGATCTTACTGTACCACTTCTTTGAAATACCTTATACGACCCTATTATTATATGCCAACATCCCGGTTGGATTCTGGATACTTTCAAATTTCTGAAAGCAAGGTTAACTTCTTTTTTGGGACAGACATAAGTTACCTAGAAACAGTACGATTCTTTTGGAGACCTCTTCCAGCATTTAACCTAAGGTCCCTTTTTCTTCCCACTCAGATAAAAATCTTGAGTACATCTCTTGATGCCTTGAAAATGTGGATTTTTTTTCTTTTTCTCTTAGCTCTGGTAGAATAGGAAATTTTCCAACTCTCCTTCAAGTGTTACTCATCCATACTTTCAGGCAGCTCTTCATCCACCCTCAGAATTCTCACATGGTGCATGTGAGAATCAGTCTTTAGTTGGAGACCTGAGAGAATGCTTTTGAGCTGTGTGTGATGTTATCTTCCCTGCTAACCCAAGCCATGATGCCTTCCTCCGCAGACTCCTGAATCTCTCAGCTCAAAGAAACCAGCAGGTGCCACCTGGGTACTCACTTCCTGCACAGTAACAACCTCAGAACCAAGCAGCAAACCTAGACAACTCTCAGGCTCACCTTGTCGATTTTCCATTGCCCAAGATTCAGTTCTCTGTTGCCTGATGTTCAAAATCTTGAAAATGTCATTTGTGTATATTTTAGCTGTTTCAGCCAAGAAGTTAAAGTTAGTCCCCATTACTCTGTCTCCACTAGAAACAAAAGTGACTGAGCTGACATTACAAGTTACAAACTGCTGGTTCCACATAAGAAAAATAATACAAATTTTACACAACTCGACATGCTTTGGCCCGGGATTTATTTATTTGTGAAGGAAACTGGAAAATTAATAAGAATAGCAAAAGCTTGTATTTCCTCAATATTTTTTACTTCCTTCCTAATAATGGGAAAATATTTTTCCTGTTAAAGATATCTCAACTATGCCTCTACTTCTATTTTCCAAACTGCTACGGTCTATTAAATTCCCATCAGCTATATCTGAGGGAGAAGATTTCACCAAGTACAGTGTCCGGATGGTTTTCATGATCCGTGGAGGCCTTGCTCTGCCTGAAGGACAATATAAAGAATCACTCTGGGGATCATTTGGGAAATCAGAGACTGTGAACAGTGCTTAGCTGAGTTTCCCTTTTACTGTTTCTTTATGGACTTCATACTCTACTTGGATTGAAGTTCATCGCATTTTTAATAAATTTAAACCCCAGGAGCTCAGAAGCTATGCCCAGAACACTACAACTATAATTGTTCTTTGGTTTTCTCTGCTCTGAGGAATGTTGACACACACAATATCTTGAAACAATTTTCCAACCCATTTAATTTATGTATTTGTTTAATAAATATTTATCAAGTAACTATGACATCAAACCACCACGTGAGAAAAGAAATATATAATACAAGAAACAAATAAGTAGATGAATGTTTAAACAAATTGTGCAAGACACTGCCAAGTAAAACACCAGGGTTTTTCTAGAGACTAAAACACAAGCAGGTTTGCTAGTAGAAGGCTGTCCTATCCATAACACTACAGTATAATATGATATGCTGGGTGAAAAGAACTACTTAGAGAAATTGAACAAAAGAAAGTAAGAAGTGGGATATGTTTCTTTATGGATAGATGGATGGATGTGTGAATGGATGGATATGAGTGAGAAGAAAGAATCACCTGAACTCTTGAAAGTTTCTGGCATGGGCACCAATTGAATTTTGATCTTATTTTCAGATGAGAAAGTGTTGAATGAGAAAAAAACTTAAATCAATTACACTCTGTTTGGAACCCATGAAATTTGATATGACTAGCAATTTCAAAAATGTAAACTAGTTTCTGAGAAGGTGGCTCAGTGGTAGAGTGCTTGCCTTACATGCATGAGGCTCTGGGTTCAATTCCTCAGCACCACATAAGCAGAAAAAGCCAGAAGTAGCACTGTGGCTCAAGTGGTACAGCACTAGCCTTGAGCTGAACTGCTGAGGGACAGCGCCCAGGCCCAGAGTTGGCTCATGGCCAACAACAACAAAAAAAATGTAGACTAGTTAACTGAATAAATACTTCAGATTTGAAATAAAGACAAAATAATATGATATTGGTAGTTGTGATAATTTAGGTTGTGTTTGAGAGCCTGGGACCTGATAAACTTACTTATGGGAAAAGCATAATCAAAGGTGCTTTGGACTTATCTTCAGAGAATTCTAACAACTAGATTTCAAACCAAAGAAGTGACCACTGTGATATGGAGAAAAAGAAAAAGTATGAAGCCATGAAGAAAAAGACAGATGTTTCAAAACACAGAAAGTCAGGGGACTGACTGAGGCAGGAGCCAGATAGTTCCATCAAGATAAAGTCAGCAGTGGCTTCAGGAAGGACAGCTTTGTAAGCATGAAAACTGAAAGATTGAATACTTTGCGAAGTGATCGGGGAGAATAAAGTAGAACTGAATGAAAGCCTGATGATAGAAAAAGAAGAAAGAAAAAGTTTATGTGGAGTAGAAAACAGAGTCCTGAGGCCAAGCGTGAAGAAGGGAAGTTCTGCAGTAGGCTCCTATATATTTCCTCCTAGTTCTTCCTGAAACAGACTCTAGATATTTGCTATGGTACAAGCTAGCATATATAAAAATGGCAGGTCAGAAAATTAAAACTAGCTAGCATCATCCAAAAACTCTTCATTGAAGTGCCCAAAGCAAAAGATCTGTGAAATGCATTCCAGCCACTGAGTCTGTGCAAATGAACCTATTGTAAAACTCATTAGTAGCCATACACCTTTACCAAACAATCATCCAACCAAAAATATCCTTTCTATTTAACAAAAAGAAATGGCTTTTGACAGATTTCTGTAAAATTAGTCATTCATGTGAAGTATGTTACTATGAAGGCATTTTGTGTAGCTATATAATATGAAGCACTACCAGGCCAAAGAGAAAAGGCAGATCTCTGTTTTAACTTCAAGCTTTGCTTTTCTGTTTAATTTTTTTATGATTTTATAACAAAGGAGCTGCACTTGAAGGATATTTTCAGCAAATTTGAGAAATCATTAATCCTTTTCCCACATATGGGTGAGATAATAGATTAAAAAATAATAACAGAGATGAAGGAAGGGGGAGAAAATCCCATTGCAAGGAAACAGTCAAAAATCTATCGTATTATTTAATATAACAATAAAATTCAAGTAAGGTCTATTTATCAATTTAATAGTTTCCATCCCAATTATGTATGCTAACTCTATCCTGTACATTCTTTCTAAACGCCATGAGAAGGAAATGTCCCTAGTTTCACAGATTTAGGAAAATGAGGTGTGTGGAAATTTAATATCTTACCCAAGAACACAAAACGAGGAAGCATCAGATCCAGGGCCTCCGCCCAGCTTATCCAACTCTATTGCCAATGTTCCCCCACGATAAATTGTCACACACAGCAATGTGGGAAATTGATTAGGAAAATAAACCAGACTAACCCAGTCAAATCCCAATTCTTTTTCATATGAATTCTGTGAACATGGGCATTTTATCTTCTATCTCAATTTTCCCACATGTAATAAAAGTAGAAAAGAGAATAATACTGACTTCATAGCATCTTATGAAAATTCTATGGTTGTAACAGTGCAAAGATACCAAAGAGACAAATGTAAATGTAAATGACAAATATTTGTAGATTATCTTCTCCTGATAAGAACAGTTTTACATTTAGCAGTTGCTAAATAATGGTGCATTTCTAGTAACTTTACAGGGCAAAGATATTTCATCGCAAACCACCTAAAACACTTTTGACTTCATATAGAAGTCCAATGTTTTAATTTTTTATTGTAAAAATACTGTACAGAGGGGTTACAGCTACATGGGTAAAGTAATGAGTACAATTCCTATTGAACATTGTTACCTCCTCCTTTGTTTTTCCTCTACCATCCCTTCCCTCCGCACCTCCCCAACTCCTCCCTCTCCTCCACAATTTGTGAAGTTTGTTTTCAACATAGTTTCTTGTACATCTCATTGTTACAATGGGTCAGCCTGTATCCTTACTTCATCATTTTATTATTTCCCTTCCCCTCCTCAAATTAGAAAAATGTATATACAAGATGCAGGGCACTGGCATCAAATGCAGTAACAACAGGGGTTATACTGTGGGGGAAGAACATACAAGAGAAACAGAAAGAATCACATAGTACATTTAGAAGTACAATTTTAATTTTTAAAATCCTGGGAAATTTGCCTATGAATTTGATGATTTTCAAACTTTCTTCCCCATAGATACTGTGGTTTGGCTTTCTGAAAAGAAGATGAGGAGGACTTAAGTCATCAGCTCCAGACCTGGGAGGCCCTCCTGTTTCATTTGGAGAATACTCCATGGAGCTCATGGGAGGTGGGGGGTGGGGGGAAGTAACCTAAGTCCACATTCTAAACACTGATGAGAACAAGAGAAAGCAAAAAGAGAAGCAGCTGGGTCAGGCAGGCTTTGGGTCCTCCTGCAATAAAGGCTTTTCCTGAATTAACTTCCTTTTTCTCTTGAAAAACAAGAGGATTCAGTCAAAGGAATGTAGCAGAACTGTGTTGCTTAGACATAGAAAAGAGCTCCTAATTGTTATGGGACTGCAAGCCCTCATTCTTGTGGTTGCTACATGTAGCCAATGCTATTGGATGAAAAGGTTGTCCTTGGAGTTCATCAAAATCTTTGCTGGAAACTTGGAGCACAGAACTGTGACATATTTTCACATGGTGGCAGAAAGAGCAATGAAAGGGAAATGATTAAAATAGCACAGGCTTTGGAGGGTAGGGCCCATTGCCTTGATTATAGAGATCTAATTTTAAGGAAGGACTACTTGATACTTAGCTTTTGACTGATATATGTTCCCCTTTGCTTCTGCTAGAGAAAAGTAGGGTCTCCAGAATGACTCTGGAATAAGTTATTTATTCCAATTTATGGTTTCATAGATATGATTTCACAGTACTAGTGCTTTTTAATTTTCTCATACATTTGGGGCTTAGACAATTTGTAGAGAAATCCAGGGCTGCCAGCAATAGAAATTAAATATTTAGAAAGAACAGTCATTCGAAGAAGAGACAGAAAAGTTTTAACTATTCTGAGACAGAAAAGTTTCATTTTATGAAAAGTTTCATGAAAGGGTTGGTTTCCAGTATGAAACAAACTACTTCATGACTGTCTGATTACACAGGTCAACAGTGTGCATATTTGTGTGTGTGCATGGGTGCACATGTGCATGTGTGTATGTGTGTGTGTGCACTCATACATGGCCATTCAAAACAATTTAGTCCCAAGAAATTTCAAAAGAAATAATACATGATCATCTCAACTAATAATTGTCTCTGAAAATAAAAATATGGTTGGGTTTAGCCTTTTAATAGCTATATTTATGTAGTCAAACAGAAATATACCTCTTAGTCCTGTAGTTTGGCCCCATATTAAACTATTAATCTGATTCTGAATAAATTTGAATTTTTTTCTATCTAGCATTTCCATGTGACATTACATCATGAAGTACTCTCTCTTTATTTCCCTTTCTCTCTCTCTCCCTCCCTCTCTCTCTCTCTCTCTCTCTGCTTTTCTCCATTTTCATTGCCTTTCTCCCTCTGCAATATAAGCTCATTAGATCAAGGAAAATGCTGTCTTGCTTACTATTCTAACAAAATGCTTAGTGCCTAGCATATGGCTGGTAACAATACTTGTTAAATAAATGGATATGTATGCACAGGTGAGTGTTATTTACTCTTCATGGCCACACATGTCACCGTGTGTTTAAGAGGCACAGACTGCTCTGGGTTTTAATGGTAATGCCCAGGGCAACAACCTATAGTGGCTTAAAAGAGAACAGTTGTTGAAGTTATTTCTTCAATCTTCTCATAAAGCTTACTTTAATCACCTGATAAGATACCCAATACAGTGCCTGGCTCCAAGAAGCCATGCTGTTTTTACTTCTAATTGTGAGAAGGGATTAGAAGTCAGAGGGAATTGTGGAGCCTCCCCATGTCTAACTTCCTGAGACAAATTCAGCTATTTTTCATAAACCAGATGCACTATCAATTGATTGCAGAAGTTTGAGCATCCGTTTCTGAATTAGAAAAGTGGAGCAAAATAATTTCTGCTCAATAGAAAGTAAAACCATACCATTTACTTAAAGGGCTATCCCTTTATAACTGCGCAGAGTTGTCATCTACCCACTCAGTTCATCTGGTCCATTAACTCAACTGCTCAATCAGTCAATCACTCAAAAGGTAGAATATGTTTATAGTGACATACCGGGTGACAGGCACCTTACTGTTTACCTATTCATGGCATCTCTCAGAAAAAGTAAAGACAAGTGTTTGCTCATTTCTTCTGGGTTCAGTTTAATATTTTTATTGCTGATGCTCAGATGTATGCATAGAGATTATTTTCCCATAAACAACCCGCCTCTGGTTAAAAGTTTTTTCTCTTTTTATGTTCCATTCTCAATAATTCTCTTATTTTTTTCTTTCTGGCCCTGCTTATTGACAATGGGGGAGTCCAAATCTTATTCTAATCATGATAAATACAAATAGACAAAGTATAATTATATTGTCTGAGGAGAAAGCATTGAATATTCTGTGTTAGCAGAATGTCATTCTCATATGCTATCTGCAGAGCCCCTGAAACAGACCCATGAAAATACTGCATCCCCAGAGCAAGAAAATCTTTTTTTTTCAATCTTCTATATTCCTGGCACAACAAAGTGTTTCTATTCATAAGAACCACCTTCCTGGAACATGTTTTCAGGGGATAGACAAAAGGGGGCACATGAACGGAGGGAGAAAAGAGTGACCAAGCATCGTCAGGATATTTGATGTGCATTATATAAAGGGAGAAAAACACCAAGATCAGCAAAAGGGAACTTGCAGAGTAGGAGACTAATCAAGAAATGAAGGTATGAAGACAATAAAGTACATCGAGAAGAAAGTTTTCATAAAATAAAGGTTTTTGATACCAACAGAACTAACACGATGTATACCCCATATTCTTAAAAGATAAATGTCACATTTCAATGTATGGAGGGAAGAAAGGTTGTGTGACAAAAGAGACTGAGAGAAGAATTGGGGTTAGAAATAAAAACATAAATATCAGACTTAATGAAAATGGAATAACCTAATGGCATTCATGTCGCAGTAAGAAGGTCTTTGTACACAGACAGATATGCAATGTTTTGAAAGCAGCTAAAATGAAAAAAAATGTGCTGCCTAATGCTTTTTCTGCGATCTGAGGTCATGAAAGTTCAGGGAGGAGAAAAGGAATCATAGAGAGGGAGAGTGATCAGAGTCATATAGAGATAAAAAATGCCCAGCAATAAGATTTCAAAGCAGGATGCCCATGGCTCATGTTGGTCATCATAACTACTCAGGAGGCTGAGCTCTGAGGGTCCCAAGCCAACCCAGGTAGGAAAGTCTATGAGACTCTTATCTCCAATTAAACACCTAAAATCTGGAGTGAAGCCGTGGCTTAAGTGGTAGAGTGCTTGCCTTGAGCAAAAAGAGCTACAGGGGGACAGTGCCTAGGCCCTGAGTCAAACCCCAGTACTGGCGCAGAAAGAAAGGAAGAAAGGAAGAAAGAAAGAAAGAAAGAAAGAAAGAAAGAAAG
>NW_012267314.1:2441159-2492322 GCF_000151885.1 Dipodomys ordii | reverse complement strand
AAGAAAGAAAGAAAGAAAGAAAGAAAGGAAGGAAGGAAGGAAGGAAGAAAGAAAGGAAGAAAGGAAGAAAGAGAAAAAAAGAAAGGAAGGAAGGAAGGAAGGAAGGAAGGAAGAAAGGAAGGAAGGAAGGAAGGAAGGAAGGAAGGAAGATATTTCCATTATCATTGGTATTTGGGGAGTACAAAGGATCAATTTTTCTCAGGAGTGATTTGGAGTGATTTACCTGACATCCATATATCCATGCCCCATGAATTCATAGATAAATGAAAGCATCTTTATAATGGTCATCATCAGTGGTTCTGAGGATGTAGTCTGACAATCCTTAGGAATCTTTAACACACGTTGAAAAAACCAGCAATGTCCAAATGTCTTAATAGTAGTTCTATAAGGTTACATGGATGTTCCTCTATGGCAAAATTTGAGTGAGTATGAAAAAAGTGGTTGGGAACGTGCCAGCACCTCTGTGGGATTGAGTGGTGATTCTACCCTGGACTGGCGGCCACTGTGTCCTTCATAGACTGGTATCCACAGGACAAGGAAAACAAGTTCCACCTTAAGAATGTTACACACGGACCAGTGGAGTGTAGTCTGGGCTGTGGGTACAGTATTCATAGGGTTTGGTGGGAGGAATGGAAAGAAGGGATGCACAGAGTCCTATGTCACAAACTACATTGGGATGCTCACCCTAAGTAAAAGCTCTCTGTGATCATCTAGGCTGCAAAGTGAACTTCTTCTATGGGATATGATTTTTATTTGAAGAGTGACTAAAAGACAAATTAATCTTTTTTTCCAGAAATATGTTTGGCAGATATATTCTTGAAAATGAAGAAAGTGAGTGTGTATCACCTCAAAGGAAAACTAATAGTGTTTACTCATTAATGACAAAATACAAAATACAAAATGGAAGGTGACAGAATGGAAACTTGAACATTGTCCTCTACTATGAGCTTGAAGGAAACCCCATGTTATGAGAAATTTCCTATGAAACCGGTGGTGATACAAACAACGGTGATTTGTTATTGTGCAATGCAATGTGTTAACATTTCAAAAGTGACATAACTCAGTGAATCAACACTTCCCAATTGGTCAATGCATAACTATAACATGACAAACTCCTGCATGAGTATCTCATCACACAAGACAGACCAAAGGAATAGGGATTCCACAGCTGCATTCCAACTTACTTTTAAGAAAATAACACTTGCTAAGTTTGAGTTTTGAATAAAAGGAATATACCCACAATTTTTTGTATAAAATACAAAGTTTCTCTCTTCTCTTTTCAAATCACATATGAGTAGATCCACATTTTTCCTCCATTTAAAAGAATTATACAGTGTAAATAATACCATTCTCACGAAATATTTTGTCATTTGGGGAAATATAGTTTTATTCCTAGAAAACTATATATGGCGACATATAACAGATTTTTATTATTTTAATGAATTGATACCATTTTTTAATTTCTCAGTTTTAATCTGTCACATAATAAATTGTGATAGAAACAACCTATGTAAACAGAGTTTTCTAAATCTTTAAATTTTTCAATGGTAAAAAGAATTCTGAGAATGAAAAAAATCTGACAACTATTTTTAGGTTAAAGTTGACTTACTAGGTTAATAACAACCTCTGGAAGTTGAAAAGCAAGACCTTAAAAAATGAGGACCTAGATTTTTAAGGAAGGTGTTCAGATCTGTAAGTTATCTAATGAGTTGTTTACATGAACCATTCAGTGTTGCATGCTCTTACTGTTGGGCCCTAGAAAGTCAATTTTGTACCATTAAATATAGTATGATAGTTCCAACAGTTCTTGCTAATTTCCAGGCCTCATATAATGAAATATAAAAATCCAAATGGCAGAGGACAAATACTTTCACATATATGTAGTTTTGTAAAAACCCTTTATAGTTGATTCTCATATGCTTAATTTATACAAAAGGAATCAATTATGAGAAAGCATGTTTACATAAGCTTTAAGTTACAAGAAAATGAATAGTAGAGCCTGGATTTTAATATAAAATCCTGGATATTTACCCCATTCTAGATTCCTCTCTCAAGTTTATTAGATTGAAGTTGATAAGGACTCTATTTTGACTAATCTATTTTTCACAGATAGATGAATGCTACCTATTCTACTTTATTGAACTAATTATGCCATGACATAGTTATCAAGTATATTATATGAACATGTGATATACTTATTTTCTCATTCATGATACACATTGAAATGTTAGGCAAGAGAAAATACTTATGGAAATATATAACATGCTCTTCCAATGAAGCCTTGGTGTCTTTTGTTTTGTCAGTACTGGGCAGTGAATTCAGGCCCTTGGGCTGCTAAGTAGGCACTGTGCTACTACTTGAACCATGCCCCCAGCCCGGGTGGCCTCTTTTTGTCTGAGCCTCTAATCACTGTAATTATGTCACACATGGTATTTATGTCTCTGTCTCATTAAAGCTGTTAGTCATGTGTTCCATTAATGGCCACTTTAAAAAAAACCAAGATGAAGCTATTAAAGTAAGTGGAGGAAGATGGCAATTATATGAATAGCTAAAGCCAATAAATTTGGAGTATAAATGACTTTTAGAACTTTCCTGGGATCCATTCATGTGAACTAAATGCATTACTTTACAACAAACATCTGATGGAATATATTTTATGATATTGGCTTGATAGCAATACTAAGTCTAGACTGAAAGATAATAAATTATTTGTTTCATATAAAAAAAACTGAATCTAAGCAAGAAACATCAACAAAAAGAGAGCTACCCCTAGAGATTAAAATGCACAGGCTCCAAGAAATTAAAGTTTACAACATCGGAATCCAGGTTATATAAAAAAATCTAGGATTGTAATAAATTGACTCATTTATATACAATATATCTCCTTTTATGGCACACACGAGCTTTCACAGTACAGTTTAAGCCTCATTGGTAGTAAATATGCAATTATGGAGAAAATTAAGAAATAAGAGAAGCTGGATTTAAGGTCATTTTTTATTATTATATGTTGTGCTGTATTGATTTTTAATTTCTATGTAGCTTTTCTCTAGGTTTCTCAAAGCTATCTATATCTATCTATATATTTATAGTTACTTATCTATGATAAAGATATTCCTACACTTATATTTTAATATTATTAATATTAACATACTTATATTTTCTCAAGCTTTATATCAAATGGATTCAGTATCAAGGTATAAAACATTAAAGGGATAATCCTTCTTCTCAGTGAACATGGGAGAAGCATGAAAATTAAAATATCAACTTCAATTGAGAGTATATAGTTGAAACATAAAGTTTAAACTCCTACTCTGAAAATATTCTATGAAAAGTATTGTTTGGTGAGGTAAAGTAATACATTCAAAGTTATACAGCTGAAGTAATCTGTATCACAAAATGGTTTGACTCCAGACCAGGACTTACTGAATTGTGTCTATCCGTATTTCACATGAAAAAGCAAGTATACATTAGCTCATGTGTCCACAAGGGGCTGACCAAGTGAGTAGCAAGATCTTAGCATGGTGCACACATGTTCATACACGTCTTCAAAGGAGACACATGCAAATGTATTTTAGTAGTGTCTGGGGTGTCTGTGAAACACTTTCTTGCTGAGATGATCATACCCTTTATCATAAAAAGGATAAAAACAATACTGAACAAAATGACCTGTGGTTAACACAATTTACCTATGAGTTATCTATTTTGAAGGCAAACACCTAAAAAAATAGAATTAAGTATTCTTTTGAAGTTTCCCTCCTCAAAACTACCGTTAACTTTCCACAATGGAGAGTATTTATTTCCCACGCTTATGACTAAAAAGCCACAAATATGTGCACACATAAGCACACAAGGGCTGAGTTATTTCAGAATTGGAGTGAACATGAGCAAACCAAAAGCAAAACAAAACTTATTCTGGTTGTATTTAGATTTTTACTTCTAAAACAGCAACACCAGTAAACTTAGAAATGAGGTCTCATTGTTTTTCCATGCAACAGTAATCCTCAAGACTTGGATTCAAGACAACGGGGTCGTAGTTCCTCCTGGAGTTTCTACACTGGACAGCAAGCCGAGACGATGCAGTGGTCTGCATCTTCACACCCTTCTTCGCAGAACTACATGTCTATTAAAGAATACTGAAGACAAGACAGAAGAGGATCCAAACTCCAAGCGGGTTTCTGAGATTGAAGACATGGAGGGTCAGTGCCATCTTCCGCGGGCTTTACAGGATCTGCAATTCCCTAATTTCTCTACCCAGCTATCCGGCCTCCTCCTCTCCAGGGGGTGGGGAAAATCAGTTGTAAATAGTGGTAGGTCCTGAACTCTAAGCCTTGGGGACAGGAGGAGATTGAGGAACAGGCCCCCTCCACTGCCACTGCGTTCCTCAGGGTTTTTGTTTTGTTTTAAAGAACCGCTCTGGTGTTAAATGCAAAGCTAGTGTCCCGTGTCTCCGATGTGGGAAACTGAGACTGGCAGGCCCCGAAGAGGGGCAGCTCCTCTCCAGTTTATTACAGCAGAACAAGAGGGAGAGGGTGCAGGAGTTGGAGAATCTCTGGGGTTGGGCCCAAGCCAATAGCTTTTCCATCCGATTGTCAAGGAGAAAGAAGGTAAGGAAAAGCATGAAAGCAGTATTGGGTGACCCAGCCCCCTTTTCTTCTGCTTGCCTTATTGCTGCTAAGGAACTGCCTGCCGTCCCCCCCCATACACCTCCCCCCCTTACAACTCCTGTCCTCCTTCTCCCCGGCTCCCGTCCCGTTGGCTGTCTTTCCACCAAGAGTCCTGAGCGAGGAGACAGACTCCTTGGATTGCTTTGCGCAAGATCCACCACCGCTCTCTCCTCCCTCCTCTCCCAGCCTCCGGATCCCGCCTCCCTCGCTCCCGCCCGCCCTCCCGTGCGCCCCGGCGGCGGTGCGGGGCTGGGCCGGGCCTCGGTGTCCTACTCGGGTGGGAAGCGGGGGCTCCAAGCCCAGCTTCATGTCAGATGCCCGGCTCACCCCGGCTGCCTGACGCGCGCCTCTCCGGTTCCGCCAGGGTTTGGCTCAAGAACTAGCGGCTGCGGGGAAAGGAGGCTGCCGAAGAGCCGAGAACTCTCCAAGTGCAAGTGCCCGGGGCCCCCAGGTCCGACCCCGCGCCCCGCTCGGGTCCCCGATCCGCGCCGCAGGCCGTCAGCACCATGGACAGCAGCATGGTCCCCGCCGACGCCGGCAACTGCTCCGACCCCTTCGCTCCGCCGTCCGGCTGCTCTCCAGCCCCGAGTCCCGGCTCCTGGGCCAACCTGTCCCGTTCCGAGAGCAACCTGTCCGACCCCTGCGGTCCCAACCGCACGGAGCTGGGCGCGGGCGACGGCCTGTGCTCCCCGGCCGGCAGCCCCTCCATCGTCACGGCCATCACCATCATGGCCCTCTACTCCATCGTGTGCGTGGTGGGGCTCTTCGGAAACTTCCTGGTCATGTATGTGATCATCAGGTAAGGAAGCCTGCCCCAGGGCTCTGAGCTCCGCGGTTCCAGAAGGGGCGGGTGGGGACCCGGGGACCCCCGGAGCCCAAGGCGGGAGGATGGAGGAGCCGCCAGGGAACGTAAACTGGGAGGTGGAGTGGTCGCCGTGTGTATGTGAGCAACGACTTTCTCGTTCGATTTTGGGGGGGGGGGTTTCTCCCGCACTCTTCTCTTGAAAAAGAATCCAAAATTCCCCAAGCAAAGAAGTTTGTTTACTGAAAGCCATAAAGATCTGGACAGAGGAAGGGAAGAAAAGATCTCGGGGATGTCCCTTACTTCCAGACAAGGGGGTTCTCAGGACCCTCTCCTACCCTGGTCCCTTTGCTCCAGCTGGGGAAACAAGAGGATAATGAGGAACGGGGTGGGGTGGGGATTCTAGTTAGTTTTCCCTAATTGAGGGGCAAAATGTTTCTCGGTTGCTTTTAGACATGAGCCTGGCCAACTTTCTTCCACCTGCTGGTTTAGGATGTACCACAGCCCCACCCCTTCTCCTCCCTTGTCAGAGGAGCTTTTAACCCACTCTTCAGTCCACAGTGAGGACAGTTCAGGGTAGGTAGAGGGAATTTTCTTGATGTGCATCCATGGCAGTGCTGTTGTAGCAAACTGGACCCTGTGGCTGCTTAGACCAGTTTGTAGTTGGAACTCGGTTGCAATCTGCATCTGAAATTGGTGGGGTGGAGGCCTCCAAAAGTTGGAGTGAGTTAGGAAAGAAAGGAAGGAGGAAGGGGAGGATGAAGAAGGAAGGAAGGAGAGAAGGAGGGTGGGAGAGAAGGAGGGAAGGAGGGAGGGAGGGAGGGAGGGAGGGAGAACCAAGGAAGGAAGGAAGGAAGGAAAAAGGGAAGGAGGGAGGGAAGAAAATGAAAGGAGAGATCTACTTAAATTACTTCGAAAAAATTGCAGTTCACTCTCTTTTTACTCAAATAGTCTAGTTCTGGATGAATTTGACAAAGTAGACAAGTTCTCAATATGGATGATGGATGTTGATTGTGATGACATATATGCATATATATTCAAATGCTGCTTTTGTTAAAGTGGATAGATTTTTTTAACTTTTTAAGATTGCTCCTAATTTGAGTTTTTCTTTAAGGGTGATGTGTTCAAAGTGAACATTCACTCTCGTGTTTATGTACAATATGTACTTCACCTATTCCACCATTATTATGGGTTTTGATAAAGTTCGCCAATCATCTAACCATCATTTCCCCATTTTGATTATATTATCAAAGTGCTGCAAATTGCTTATAATTGTTCTTTTGGCTCATACGTCTTATTTCTTTAACTAATGGTTGTTAGAGAATAAAGCTAATTCCCCTAATCTTGTGATGAGGAATAAGATCAGTAGTCTCCGAGAAAATAGCAAACAGCGCCATCTACTGAGAGGAAGGCTGATAACATGAAAAAAATTACAGGAAGAAAATTGATGGAAGAATTTTCGAAAAATTATTTTCTGTAATCTAATACAAAGATTCATGATAGTGATAGAGATTAAAAAGACAAGTTTCATACTGCGGTTGTGTCAACAGACATTATAATTAAACATTGGCTTTGTGAAGGGAAAAATGTATTTACCACTTTCTTGAAAAAATTTATAGTGTTATGAATTGGAGCAACTAGAAGGGAACAGAGGTTATATGTACTAGATTAGTAAACCGAGGCCCAGAAACTATAAACACACTGTCCACAAACAGATACCTTATAAGCTCAGTACCAGTGAATCTCTTTTAGAGATTCAAAGTTGTTAGGGTAGCAAGTCATAATATAAATTAATATAAATTAATGTAACTGTTAGACTGACAGATGGGGCTTAGTTTGCAGTATTCATTCCCAACAAACAAATGACTCCAAATTTATGTGTGGAATCAAAGATGTTAAAACAATGAAACATAAATTACCAGCGCCTAGAAACCCTGCCTTGTGAAACACAGTCTTTGTATCCCTTTTATTACTTCTCTTTGGCATTATTCCCTCCTCATTTTTCTCAACTTCAGTTCATGTTTTTCTATAAATAGAGATGCAGCAAAGCAGTAACTGGCTGATAAATAAGCAGTTTGGTCTTATTCCAGTGGTTAGGAGATTGCTGGCTGGGCAAGACGGTTTTAAAGGCATTCCTGTTGACTTTCCATTCGCTTGAAGAAGCAAGGTGACACTGCATCTCACAGAGAACATGCCATTAGGCTTTCTGTTCTGTACCCTAAGTCCTGATGTCATGGAGTGCTGGTGGAAAGGTCACCCCAAACACCCACCTGCGGCCTGTGGCAGACGGAGGTTCAATTCTAAGGTCAGAAAACTGCCTGGGAAGGCAACTATGACAGAACAACAGACGGTTCTGTGACAAATGGAGGGATGGGAATGCATCAGAGGACTGGTGCTGAGGGTATTGACAGTGGCGGTCTAGGAAGTAGTACTTGCGTTGCTAAATGATCAGCCCAGAGACATTGTGGCTTCTGTTTAGAAAGATGGGTGTGACACTGTCTGGGGCCAATTTCTTTCCACTTTTAAAGATGCAGATAATGCTACTCAATGGTCAGGTAGTTAAAATTTTCTAGCCAGTTCAAGATAACATTGATTCGAATGTCTTAGTACACTGAGTGAGTCATGAGGGGTAGATGATTATAGCAACAAAAGTAACTGTCACTGCAGGTGCTGTGATTAATACTTCTTTGTCTCCCAATGCCACCACCATCTCACCTTCATGAACAATGTGTTAAACAAGTGGAATTCCTATACAACGCTGTCCTAGAGAACATAAGTAAGCAAAAGTGATACCATCAGACTGTTAGATCTGCAGATGTAAAGCCTACATGTTAAAGGTTAGAAATGTTATACATAACCATCACCTCCACATGTTTGTTTTTTGTTATGGTTAAGTAGCACTACATATAGGTTCCAATTCAACATGTCAGCTTATAGGATGATGCATCCTGACCAATGCCATCATGGCAGTCTACGTACGTATATGATAATGGAAGCAGGTAGTAAAACAGATGGGAGGCGGAATGATGGAAGGGGTGGCATTGAACAAAGTATTTTTTGCTCTAAACAAAAGAAGTGGTTTCAGGACAAATGTACAAACTACAAAGATTTGACAAAATATGGTAATAGAAATATTGCAAAAACTAGCAGTCATTTTCAAGAGGACAATGCTGGTTCTCAACAGAATTGGCTATCAAAAAAAGAGCATTTTAAGATGTTAGATGTTGTTGGCATTTTTCTTCCTCAAAATATATTGCTGGTTTTGGAAAAGGGTTTGGTTGTCTGATACTGCCCTATATAATTAATAAAGTAATCATGAGGTCGAAGTGTGGCAAGTACAAGACCTAGAGTTCAAACTCCAGCATTCACACACACACACACACACACAATCAAATACAGTCTAATCAGAAGTAGAAGAGTTTTTTTATTAGTTTAAATGATTTTTATTGTTATTATAAAGATGATAGAGGGACTACAGTTACATGAACCTCCTCCCTTGTTTTCTCCCAGTTTTTTTTCCCCTCGGACCCTCTTCCCCTACAAATTGTAAGTTCATTTTCAGCACAGTGTTTAGTGAGTTTCACTGCTGTCTTTGTTCAGCCGTTGTCTCACCATTTCTACGGTATAAGAGTTTCAGAATCATTTTAGAAGTTACTTTTACCTCCTTGGGCTACATAAGCTGTGGTGATCACTTACACATGCTGTTATACTTGAGTTTTCTCCACTCTTCTCTATCTTTTCTTTCCTTCTCACATTTTATATTTTAATAAGTCTCCCCTATTAAAAACTAATTATGACAGTTTTTTCCATGAAAAGCAAAATTTATATTGTGGATTGATAGCAAATCATAAGTTCAGCTCACATATACACACAGATATACACAGGAAATAGACAGCTACTCTTATAATGGGACTAAAGAGACATTCAATGGTTATTCCAGAGAGTTTTCATTATTCATCACAGTTGTAATCTTTAATGTGATGGGACTTGCTGAAGTGCGAGTACTGAAGCTTTCCTCCATAGGGAAATATAAGACTGGGTTGCTGCAAGCCTCAGGTTGGAAAATAATCACCAACTAATCAATACACAAATTGTTGCATGTTTCTTATGCAGTATTCAGGCCTGAAAGCAGCTTGCATCAGGCTTATACAACACACATGCTTTCTGTAGAAGATTCGACACAGTATTCTTGTGTGTGGAGACACCAGACAGCACTTGAGCACAACACAGGAGACCAGTGTCCATCTGTGTGGATGGAGCTGAAGGCTGGGGATGTCTCAGAGATGGAGGGGCCAGACTGAATCACCTCCTCACTCTTCCGGGTTGGGACCATGTTGAGTGAGCTCTCCAATCTTCCAGCTTGTCACTGTGCAAGAAGGAATTTAGAAATGAGAAGAGGAATTGAGAGGAAGTTTCGCATATAGCTAAAAGACTTGCTCAAGAGGGAGTGGGTGTCTCAAGACAGTCACACCACTCAGGATTTGGGAAGGCAACGAGGTGATCTGTCACAATGACTCCATCCTACAGCTCAGAAGCAGCTGTAGACAGCACAGAAATAAGCGTCAACAACTGCGTTCCAATGAAATCTTAGGTAGCTTCTGCAATTTGAATGTTTATTAACTTTTGTATACCTTGAAATATCCATCTTTTGATGTTTTTTGATCCATTTTAATATGTAAGATTATCTTGAGCGGACAGATCGTGGAAAGAAGCAATGAGTTAGGTTCACCCATGAGTTCTCATTTGAGAAACACTCATGCATAATGCCCTTAAATCAATTTATATTGATGCAGTAGACACAAACTATATCCACAATTGTAACATATATATATATATTATATACATAGATCTTATATATAAATGATATATATCATATATATAGCTTATCTTCTTAGATAATTCTGATGACATGTTATTTAACAAAGAAATGCAAAGTATTTTGTTAAAATGACCTGCCAATAGCAAGAAGCATTTTTAACCTCAGAAAATAACAAAGGTGCAATTAATCAAACCGACAGTTTTCCTAGGTTGTTTTGGCAGAGAATATTGCACTTCTGGAGTTGATGCTTACATTGGATTCCAACAGCAATAGCCCAGGATTCTTTCTATACCTCCCCAGTCTCACACTTTAAACCCCAATCTCTTCCTTTCCCCAGATGATCAGATAAGTGTTTGAAAAGGAAAGTGTTCCTTAAGAATTTCATGCTCTTAAATATGTTCTGGGGCTATCTTGATTCTGTGCAATTTTCTGAGCATTTGTACAGTATTTTTCTCTTCAATCACTTGGAAGCTTTTAAGAAGAATTTAAACTGTCATCTGAAAATTCATATTAACTCCTTAGCAAATGTGGAATCTGTTTTTGAAGTCACCTGTGCCTGCTCAGCAGCAGTACTTCACCCATCCCAGACACCAAGCTGCAGCTTCCTCTCACGTGGTCTCTTTATGTCATTTCAAACACGAGAGTTTATTGCTTAAGCCTTTTCTTTCTTTGTCTTATATAACTTGTTCTTTTTTTTGGCAGTTGTGGGGCTTGAACTCAGGGCCTGAGTGTTTTTGTTCAAGGTTAGCATTCTAATATTTTGGCCACAGCTCTACTTCTGGTTTTCTGGTGGTTAATTTGAGATGTCTCATAGACTTTTTTGCCAGGCTGGCTTTGAACTATGATCTCAGCCTTCTGCGTAGCTAGGTTACTGGAGTGGACCACCAGCACCTGGCTTAACCTGTTAATATTTTAATCAGTTGGGTTTGTTTTTTATATAGTTATCAAAGTTTGCTTTGAAAAAATTCCTCTTTAACAACAACAGAGGTGGTAACAATGCTTGACAAGAAATGTACTCATTCCCTTGCTCACGTAACTATCCCCTCTGCACAGTCTCTTTACAATAAAATGAAATTTTAAAAAATTCTCTTTATATTTTAGAACTCAATCTGTCCAAGTGAATTTAAAAAGGACATAAAAGCTGGCCAAGGCATTATAAGGATGTCTGTGCTCTCTCCCTTGGTTTTTGCAGTGGTTTTCCTCAGTCACTTCCCAGAGACTTCCTACCTGGATCCACATCTTAAATTCAGTCCCTGTCCACCCATGTCTAAATGACCATACTGTTGATCAATTGTGTTCAGAGGACCCATTTTGGCATGCACAGAAATTCTCTTTATTAGCTAGATGGTCATCAAGCAGAAGTTTACTAGAAGCCCTAAGTAAGCTGAAGGAGAGTTTGGACTGGAATGGAATTTAAATTCTAGAAAGGAGTTTTACCTGACAAAATAATCAAATGTGTTCGAACTTCTAATTAACTCATAGAAAATCACAAGTATTTCTTACAACACACTTACATGCTTAGAAAGATAAGCCCCCCCCCCCGCTCCCATTCCCCAAAGCTCCCAGAACAGCAGTTGTTACTCCATCACCAAAGAAGTTTGAAAAAGAAGAAAACCCACCAGACAATGGACCAGAATTTCTGGCAATCACTCTTGGTCATAAATACCTGAAAAAGTGTTTCTGTGATTCCAATAGCAGAAATCTAGAAGCACACATCTGTATATGTATAAAGATATAGATATATGTATGTATATTTGTGTGTCTAGATAGACAGACAGACAGATAGAGAGATAAATAGATAGCTAGATAGACAGACAGACAGATATACTTTCCTGAGTTCTTATTGTCTTACCAGACTTACAGGTTTAAAGAGAAAATGATTACTCTAAACTAGTTTAGCAATTTTAGAACAGAACAATTACTCCACCAACATTATTTTCATGTTTTAGATCATTATATCTCTGCTATGACTCATCATTTGAACAATGGAAGTGTGCTTCTCTGTCTTTTGGTTGGTTTGTCTTGTTTTTGATAATAGGTCTATGTATAAAACCCAGACTATCCTTAAATTAGTATATACATGAGAAAACTGAGTTTTATTTGCCAAGCTTTAAAGCATCTGTCAAACTTTAAGAAGTTATCCAAAAAAACCCAATAAACTTATATTGCCTTCCAGAAATTATATGCTCTGGATATTTAAAACTTTCCCCTAAATGGGATACATCAGCTTTCCTAAAGGTAGATAGAGTTGAGTATACTAGTAATAAAACTGGAATGAAAGCTAGGCACCAATGCTCAACCTGTAATCCTACTCAGGAGGCCAAGATCTGAGGATCACAGTTTGAAGCCAGCCCAGGCAGGAAAGTATGTGAGACTCTTAACTCCAATAAATTACTCAGAAAAAACATGGTAGTGGCACTGTGGCTCAAGTGGTAGAGCACCTAGCCTTGAGCAAAAGAAGCTCAAGGACAGCATCCAGGCCCAGAGTTCAAGCCTCAGCATCAGAAAACAAAAACAAAAAACTGGAATGAAAGATACATTTAAAGGTTTTCCCAGGGCTGGGAAGTTGGCTCAGTGGTAGAGTGCTAGCCTGGAGTCCACGAAGCCCTGGGTTCAATTCCTCAGCACAACATAAGCAGAAAAAGTCAGAAGTGGCGCTGTAGCTCAAGTGGTAGAGCGCTAGCCTTGAGCTGAAGAGCTGAGGAACAGCGCCCAGGCCCAGAGTTCAAGCCCCACAACTGACAAACAAACAAACAGAAAAGGTTTTCCCTAGCCCTAGCCACCAATCTTGATCATGTATATATGCATATGCCTCTGTGTGTGCTTACATGGAAAGTTGTATTTAGGGCCTAAAATACACATGTGAGAGAAAACACATTGTTTCTAAGGTTCTTCCCATCGTCATTCTGGAGTTGAAAGTGGGGTTGATTCTGATTTTCTGATCAACTTAAAATTGGCCAAAAGAGGGAGGCCTTCATGAAGGATATGATTAGTAGCCATTCATAATGGAATTCTCCAGGACTTGCAGACCAGTGTCTGTCAATTTCCAAACTCAAGACAGTAAAGCATACCAATGAAACAGGTTCAGTGAGGAATCACATCCTGAGACTTCCATTTCCTCCTGGGACCTTAAGGTTTTCCAAGTACAGAAGCTGCGGGAAGAAGAGATCAATGGAAAGGAAGGCCTTCTTTGGGTCTGCACATTACTGCATTGAAACACTGGTTCTGTGCCAAGGAGAGGCTGAGCTTTTCATGGGGGAGAAGGACTAAATGTTAATTGAAAAACATTGCCAGAAGTACAACCTGCACATCAGCAGCTAACAATGCTTGCCAAGAAGAACAAGGAAAAATATTACTGGCAGTATAATTTCATGCTTATTCAGCCCCCACGAGCTCCAGAAAGAAAGCAGCCTGGATTGAATGAAACTCAGTATGAGTTTGTGTCTTGTAAGACTGATGGTCTAAAATCAGTAAAATAATGGCACCTATTAGATGTAGACACCAGGAATGGAGATCCATCAAATAATCTTTCCTTCCAATGACAAAAGGAAATTTAACTCACTTCTCTACATAAGAAACAAAGCATATCTCCAAGGACTAAAATTGTTACCTTATAATGTTAGAGAACTTTAAATGTCTCATTGTACTGAATAATTGGATTGGCACGCAATCTTTGTGAGTAATCAAGGAAGAAGGTGGTAACCAGACAAATGCTAAAGATTGAGTGTATTTAATTTTCTTTTTGTGCTTGTACTGAGCTTGAAATCAGGACCCAGCACTACTTTTGTTTAGCTCCTGGCTGGCTCTCTTCCATTTGAATCATGCCTCCCATCCAGCTTTTTTGCTGGTTAATTTGAGATATAGAGTCTTTGGACTTTTCTCTGGCTGGCTTTGGACCCTGGTCATCAGATCTCAGCTTTCTGAGTAACTAGAGTGACTCATGCAGGAGCCAGGGGTATCTAAATATTTGCTACAGTTGTTGAATACTCTCTTTCCATTTCCAGATACAACCATAAACAAACTGGACATAGTTCTTCCTCTTCCCCATGGTTCAGCTTAATGACACAAATAAGCCACTTTACCAACTGATAAATGTTCAAGGGAGGACTATCACCTACTGCGTGTCCTTTCATCTAAATCATTAGATAAACCTACATGTTTCAAGGTTGATTACAGTAAATTACTGTAATTCATTTTCCTCACCACACAGCTCCTCAAAGAGATCAACACTAATTTGGGACTTTATTCCATTTTTACAAAGTGGCTTAAGGTATTATTTTACATAAATAAGACAGAAAAAATGACTAGGAAAAAAAGCCTTGGTTCATTTTTTGTAAAAGTGAATGCTACCAATCAGCTTATAAGTATTCTTCTCAAAGTAGATTTCATAAAGGTTGTACAAATAGTAAGAGTCTTTCAAGAGAATACTAGAGTCTGGATATAAAGGATTTGTAGGAAATAAGTCTCAAGAATTATTTCAGTTTTTTGTGACAGTACTCAGGTCCTCATGCTTTTGTTCAGCTTTTTCACTCAAGGCTAATGCTCTACCACTTGAGCCACACCTCCTTTCTGGCTTTTTGCTGGTTGTCATTAGTCATTAGAGCCCAGAAAAAAAATCATTTCCTTAGGACATTGTTAACGTGTTACTATGTTGAAACAATGACCAGACTATGTATAAAATACCTGACAAACAAGTGCAGGTAGAAGAAAGATCCAAGTAGAAATCAGAATTTATTTTGCTTTTTATTTGTATTATTTTATGTAAAGTAGGATATAAATAGTATAGGAGAAATTAAATCCTATCTTTTAAGAAAAGATCCATTATTGACAAAGAAAAAAGTACCTCTAAATAAAGACATCACCTTTCTATAAATGTAGTTCCACTAACCAAAGTCCAAAGAACAGCTAAGACATGTGAATCATGTTAATGGTAAATATGCTCCTATGAAGATGCCATGTTTTACTCATACAGTTTGACATAAAGTTGATATTCAAAGATCAACATGCTGGTGAATAATCTCACTGAAACTTGCAATTGTGAAAACTGAACAAAGAGAACTTAGTCAGTGATCCAGACGCACGAGTTGTCTGTATCAACACCTAGTCACAAAGTTAGCATAATCAAAACAAGAGGAATACTTGAATAGACTCATGAACCTGGGCTTATTTTTAAAGGTAAATAAGTATAAACAAAGCAGCATATGGTCCCTAGCCATCTGCCTTGAAGAAGAGACACCTGCTTTATTAAGCTTAAACCTATGATTAGCATCATCATCATCATCATCACCATCCACACCCTCACTCACGTTTACTGAAAGTTACTACGTGTCAGACTATGTACTGGCAGCCCCCAAATACACTACTGTTTTTCATTTTGCCATTCTTATACCAAGTATTTAAAGAAAGCACTAAGAGTTTCCAATTTTCAAAACTACAGAGTTAAAGTTTTAGTAGTAAGCCCAAATTTGTCTAGCCAATCGTTGATGGATTCAACAGTTGGTTTAAGATCTATCGCAGAGCCAGCCTGGACTCCTTGCAAGTGTCAACACTCGGTTGCACCAGGAGAGATTTCCGAGCCAGTCATTGAAGGTTCACTTGGAGGTCTGCCAAGTATGCATCTCAGCTTTCTACATCTCACTTCCCAGAATGTTCCCTGCCAGGCAACTTTTCTCTTACTGATGGACTCCACTTTGAAGAAACAAGAATGAAGGAAATAGATGTGTCTCCCTCCACAACTCAGAATCTGGAGGGTTTTTTGGGGGGACATATATATGAGTGTGTTTGTGTGTGTGTGTATGTATATATATATATATATATATACATACACACAAATATATATATATATATATATATATATATTCAGCTGTGGCAGTTTCAACTGAACTTTTGTCTCAGGCTAACTGGATCTAGGTCTCTAATTGAGCCTACCTTTCAGCCTTGAGAATGGAACCCATTAATTATTTGTGGAACTTCTAATTGCAGAAGTTCACTTCTGATGATAGGTATTTTCATACTCTCTCCCTCAGCATCATGTCTTATGCTACAAGTGGTGGGTGTTAGTAAGTCGTGTCAGTGAGAGGATTAGGAGATAGTTTCCTGCCAGACTCCACGCTGAGCACTGATTTCCTGTTCAGGCTTTCTACACCTATGACTCCTCTGAGCAGCACATGGTCTTTGAATTTCCATTCCATGAACAATCCCTATTTGTTTATTTATTTATTTATTCAGAAATTTCCAGTTCAGACAATGGAAGTACCTTATGAAAGAGATTGTTGTTTCTCTCCTCATTTGTATCTAGAATTCGACAGAATAACCAACAGTCCTGAACATAGAGAAGTTGTTTTCTTTTGAGTTCACTGAATTTATTATAATATTATGCTAATTTTACCTTTATTTCAACCCTTTACATTTTGATGTTCTGCTTCTAACAAGTGACAATAATCAGGTTTAGAATAATCTTCCTTCAGACTTAATGGTTAAAAGAAACCGGGAGTTCTCAAGAGTAGAATCCTTAGGAAAGTGGTAGCATTGGTTTGATTTGGGAAGAAAAAATATTTTTCTGAGTTGTTTTCCACATGGCTGTTGAGAAAAGAAAACAAGTTCTCACATTTTCTGCCTTTTCCTTCATCTAAGCAATGCATCGATGAGGGGCTCTGGAAGACAATAGTGACTGCCAGACACGAATCTGAACAAACAATAACATCTGCAGGAACCAGAGGAGAATCACCTTGGAACAAGAGGAAGAGCTTTCCTCAAGGATTTCACTCAAGCATCCACTATTTAATTTAAAGAAAGCCATTCCACCCTGCGCCCTGTCTCCATACTGAGCAAAGCACCAGATGGATAGGATGGCGCCAAGCTCTCTAGAATCACTGCCAAGTAGAAGTAGCCAGGCATATCAGTGTTCCACTAGAGAGCTTAAATACAGCAAAGTCAGGCCAGAAGTACTAAAAATCCTCCCTTTCACCCATCACTTTTACCCTTAAGTCCCTACCCACCCCCTTCTCCAATGGCTGATGGGTTCACTTGTGAAAAGGTTGGAAATGTAGCCTCTTCAAATTCCAGGTTATTTCTTCTCATAAACTATTCCGGTTCATTCCACATTCCATGGCTCTGGAAAAAAATGAGAGAAGATGGTAAAGGGGAGAAAATGAGATTTCTGAGGTTTTCAGTACATGGAATTCTTCTTTATGGCCTCAAAACTGAAAACTGACATCTAAAGAAGGGTTCTCAGCTGCTAATTTTTCACCCTGAAAAGTCAGTGACCTTACCTCTCTTCAAGAGAAGGAAAGCGGTGTAGTTATGACCACAGCCAGAGGAGTGTGATTTTTCCCCCAGAATATGGGAAGAAAGAAGAGATAATGTGCAATAAAGGAATCGAGATGGAGAGGTATCACAGGTGCATCCACTGGATGACTCTTGAAATTTCTAGGCTACACCTGACATAGATGTTCAAAGCTCAGGATAAGGAAAGGAAAGCCACCTTTACCAAGTACAAAGTCCACTGTCAGTGAGATTTAAGATAAAATGGGTAGTAAAATTGGTGCATTCAAATGTACTTAAGAGTGGTTATGTTTGTTTCTTGGGAACAGCTAATACCAGGATAATTGAAGAACTAGATTAACATTCAATTCCGGAAAACAACAGTAAGCAAGTCAATTTGGGGTTAACCCTAAACTAATAATGGTTCCTTGTAACAATCAGAGACATAACACATGACAAAATAGGCCAGGCAAATGACCCTAAAGAATATTTAATATTTTCATGGGCAATTCCCATGCAATGAAAACAATTTAATAAGCGCAGTATATCTGTCACCTAAACATAGTTTAATCCTTCCAAGATGGCCTTATTTCCCTACATTTTGACCTAGTATCTAAATTGCCATTCTAAAATCAATTGGTTCTAGTGTCTCTCTGTGTCTCTGTGTCTCTGTGTCTGTCTGTGTCTCTCTGTCTCTCTGTCTCTGTCTCTGTCTCTCTGTCTCTGTCTCTGTCTCTCTCTTTCTCTCTCTCTCTATCTCTGTCTCCCTCTCTCTTTTGGTTCTAGTCTCTCTGGGACCCTTTGAAACAGGAAAGGTGCTATCTCTTGAGAAAATAAAAAAAAACACTTAACTATGTTTTGTGAATTTAAGCTGACACAGTGTTGACACTGAAAAGCTTTTATGGTGAGCCAAAGTCATTGCGAAAATAACCATTTTGTGAAGAATTTCAAAAACATGCCTATATTCTTATCATAGTTTATCTTTTGTGTAAAGTCTAATAAAATATTTATCTTTAGAAAAAACTGTGAAATATATAACTTGGGATTATACTGTTAGAGTAAGAAGCATAACAAACTCACCTCAGAGTTACCTGTTCATGTTAATAATGATTTAAATTCTAGTTTATTTATAGCTTAGAATTACTCCGTTTTTTAAAAGGACTGTGCAATGGTATCATGAGGAAAACTCAGAATTAATTATATGAGAATAAACAAAAGAGGGACTCAAAATAATAGAGTATACCAAAAGGCAGTAAATTTTTGCATTGGAGAACTTTTCCTATGAAATATAAACTGTGGTTATGCTTAGAGTTTTCCTATTTAAAATGTCATTCATGCATTCATTTATGACTAACAATGTTGTTAGTACAAATGACTCCTTTCAAATTAAGGTTGGAAAATAACTTTATATTGATCTATTCATGCTACTGCACCGTAAAACTTAACTTTTAGCCTTTTTAAACTAATGGGTCTTGCATACTTTGTGAAATTACTAGTTACTGAAGTCTCTACAGGGAATAGAAAATCCCTTCCAAAAATTCTCTCTTCTTGAAAATACTTAAGAGGGGAAAAAATCTGCTTTCTGATTCCTAGAAAAATCCCAGGTCAACCTGATACTTAAATTATAAAGAAGTAATTCTTTATAAATCACAAATACATAATTTGGTATGTATGAAAAGCCACAGGAGCCAAATTATGTTACCGTTAGGTTTCCTTCCCTAGGCTCTAAGAGATTTTAGAAAGCTGTAGTTTGAGAGATTAATCAAATTCCAAACATTTAGATAGCAGCAGGTAATATGTCACCTTGAAAAGGCTAGTCAGGGAGTATTAATTAACAGTTTGAGGTTCAAACTTCATGGATCTTAATTAAAGCCCTTTTCTCTTAGCATTGAATGCATTTTTATTTCCATTTCAACACTTCTTATTATATATCTAATATCCAATTCTATCTGATGTGTTGTGCTATTATTTAATACCATGCATGGTTATAACTCCAAGACACACAATACAACACACACACACACACACACACACACACACACACACAACTGCAAACAAATCTCAATTAGAGTTACTTTGCTTGCATAGCAATCAACACCAGATGTTTCCATATACAATGCATATATTAAATAATTTTGCCTTTGAAATTTACTCTTGCCCTGTTTTCTTTCCTTTAAAGTAGAGAAAGTAACTGTAGTTGCCTTAGCTACTACTAGGGATTTGTGAGCTTCAGGTTGAACAACTGTAGGTTGAGGAATATATGAACTTTACTACACCTTGTGAATCTGTTCATTTGTCGTGCAGACAGCTCAGGTTTCACGGTGCCTTTACTCTATTAGTATACTATAATACCAAAGAGCACAAACTTTACAATGAATACAGATTTCAATTCTGTCTCTACTATTGTTACTCGTGTCACTCTATCTCATTTCCCTACCATTGTAGGGCTGGGAAGGTGGCTTAGTGGAAGAGTGCTTGCCTGGAATGCATGAAGCCCTGGGTTCCATTCCTCAGTACCACATACACAGAAAAAGCCAGAAGAGGTGCTGCGGCTCAAGTGGTAGAGTGCTATCCTTGAGCAAAAGAAGCTCAAGGACAGTGCCCAGGCCCAGGACTGGCAAATAGGGATATAGGTGGACCCATTGCAACAATGAGATGCACAAGACGTTATGTTGAAAAATGAACTTTACAACTTTGGTCGGGGAGTGGGGGTGGTGGAGACGAGAGGGCAGGGGTGGAAAGGGGAAACAAAGGAAGAGGAGGCGACAATACTTGATAAGAAATGTACTCGTTACCTTGCTCATGTAACTGTGACCCCTCTGTATAGTATTTTCACAATAAAAAACTTATTAATAAAAATTAAAAAAAGAAAAGAAAAGATAAACTACCATTGTAACCAGTTTAAGCATGCAATGTAGTTCTAAGTATTCCTATCACCATGCTGTCTTTACCCCCATCAGCCTCCAGCACACATTTCATCTTCCATGTTTGGACTCAGTACCTATAAACTGCTTCCCTTCCTCTGTAGTTGCTATAACTTTGATGGATTGGAGGTGCCTCACGCAAGCAGCATAAAACAATAGCTTTCACTAGTCAGTTTAATTCACACAGTACAAGGTTTTCAAGCTGTATCTATGTCATAGAACATGTCAGATTTCTTGCTTCTTAAAGACTAAATAATATTCTGTGTGTCTGTACCAAATGGTATTCATCCATTAATGATCTCTGGTAACCCTTGTGCATGTTCTGGTCTGCAAGACAGACAGAACCTAGTCAAAGCATACAAAACCATGGCAGTGGTGGGGACCAAGTTTCTAGGCTACAGACAACTCACTGAAACATTAAAAACAGCTTATCAGCCACCACCGTATTAGGCCTTCCTCAAGCCTTCTCAGCCTCCCTATTTGCTAAAAGCTGAAGGATTCTAATCCCTGTCCTCTGGGAATTGCACAAGAAGAGGCAACAGACAACCTAACAAATAGTATTGACTTCTAGGATCATTCTCAAAACAATAATGTTGATTTAATTCTGTCACAAAGCAATGACATTAAGCAGTGTCATTTATTCCTAAGAAATGACATCAGGAAAGAGGCAAAGGATCTGGTGGAAGCACAACAAACAGAAAAGCTTACTCCCAACTTTGTGGCAACAGAGCTAAAAAGCAACCCCACAGGACTTCAAAATCAGTTACATTTAATATTTGCAGAGAGATGAGAGTAACATTTTCATGAAATAGGAAGAAGTGTCTGAAAAAATAAAAAATGATTATTAACAAGGAACAGATAACTGAGAACTCAAAAGTTGATGCCTGGTACAATGTCAACACCAAAAACAGATGCTAAGCTTTAAGTTTGGTATACTAGGTTCAGAAGTGATCTGTAGTCTGCAGACTCTAAATATCTATAATATCTATCATGTATACTTGTGCTTTAGCTTCAAAAAGCTTCTACAAAAAGTTTGGTGATATTACTGTTGATGTTTTATTTAAAAAAAACCACTATCAATACTCATGGCACTGTTGCATCCTATTTCAAAGTTTTCTGTTTATGGTTCCTTCTATATTAAAGAAATACCTATGAACATGCCACCATTTGAAGTGGTTGGTAATACAAATGTAAGGGTTTTTTATGTATGGAGTACTTAGATCCTAAAATTGGTAATAGTTCCTTTTCTCTTAGAAGTCTTAAATTTGAAATCTAATTCTAAGCTCCAAACATCAGGTCTTTAAAAGAAAAGCAAAACATGCTATCCATGAACTAAAAGGCTCCAGCTCCTCAGATGAGCCTCTGATGCTGTTTTCAAAGTTCTTTGGTTCCCAAAACATAAAACACTATGGATTTGAAAACAAAAAAACTAAAATCACAGAAAAAATATTTAATTCATTATAACCTTTGGTATACATCATAGAAAACATGTAGCTGGCTCTAGATTGTAATACACAAATACCATTTCCTACAGAACATAGAAGTCAAAGAAGCAAAGCACCATTTTTCATATAAACGTTTAATGAGGCAAGTGCTATTCATGTCCTAATGTAATATTTTCAGAAAATTAGATTGTCATAATTTAAACAAGAAGACACCAGGAAATCTAAAAACAATTGATACAGGTCTTCTAGATATGTTAGAAGTATTTCTCAGTTTCTTTCTTTATCCTGTCCCCAAAGGAGAGGCATGGAATGTGTCCTGAGCTCTTCACCACCAACCCCCACTTTCAACTCCAGAATGACGATGGGAAGAACCTTAGAAACATGTGTTTTCTCTCACATGTGTATTTTAGGCCCTAAATACAACTTTCCATGTAAGCACACACAGAGGCATATGCATATATACATGATCAAGATGACAAATACATACTATACACATTGGAGAAACTTGGTGGAGTTAACCTTTGACACAAAGTAAATATCAAGAAGCTTCAATGAGATTGTAAGTGGGGCTAGTTAGAGAGGATGCATGAATGAAAAAGGAAACAGAGGACCAATATAGCCAGGATACTCAATGTATTGCTATTGATTTCTTATTTATTCCATTGTGCTCTGATGAAGCACAAGAAATTATTTCAGTCTTTCTGTATTTGTTAAGACTTACCTAGAGTCCTTAGAGAAGCACCATGGGCTACTGGAAAGAACTTATATTCTGTGGCTGTTGGGTGGATCATTCTGTAGCTATGTTAATCCCATCTGATCAATAGTGTTGTTCGTGTCAGACATTTCCTTGTTCCTATTTACTGATGAATCTGTGACAATGAAGTCACTCACTATTATGGTGTTGGGGACTATCTGTGCTTTTATGTCCAGTAGTGTTTGCCTTATTAAGATGGATGGGCTGACATATGATGCATATATAGATATATAGATGTGTTATGTCCTTCTGATGTTTTCCCTTTATCAATAGGAAGCAGTCTCCTTTGTCTCCTCTCACTAACTTTGGTTTGAAGACTGCTTTTCAGATGGGAACACAAATACTTACACTTACTTTTAGTTTTTGTTTCTTAAGATGTTTTCCTTGTTTTTACTTTAAAGCTGTGTTTTTGTCATCAAAGGGCATTTCTTATAGGCAATTAATGCATGGTTCTTGTTTTTCCTTTTTTCAATCCAATCTAATCATTTGATTAGAGAATTGAGATCATCAGCATTCAGAGTCATTACTAAAGAATATCTACTTATCCCTGCCTTTTTTGTTTGCTTGCTTTGGTGGAACTTTGTTATTCCTTTATCTCATTTGTTTAACATACTCATATAACAAGATTTATTCTTTCCTATACTTTCATGGTTGTGTTCATCTTGTTTGACTGTCTTTGGCAGCACTGATTTGGTGATCATGAATCTGTAGTTTTTATCATTTTTTTCTTTCTCAATTATGAGTGATAGCTTTGCTGGGAACAGTAGTCTATGGTGATGGTCATATTATTTCAGGGTTTGAAATAAATCATTCTTTGCACTCTTTGGTCTTAATTCTATTGAGAAACCTGTTATTCTTATGGGTTTCTTTTGGAAAGTCTTTAAGGATTCTCTCTTACTTTCTTACAGCTTTCAATATCCTTTCCTTGTTGTCTAAGACTTTAACCATAATATGTGATTGGGTGCCTTCTGGTCTTATGTGTTTGAAGTTCTGAAAGCTTTTAAATCAGAACTAGTGTCATATTTTAAGATTTAAGATGTTTCTGCTATTGTTTTATTCATATCATTGTCCTGAACTTTTTCTTCTTCCATGCCTATGATTCACAAGTTTAGTCTTTTAATGATAAACCCAGTGATCTAACATGTTCTGTTGGGACTTCTTTAGTTTTCTTTTCTTTATCTTCATCTTCATGTTCTAATAAATTTCTACCTTATCTTCAAGACCTAGTATTCTGGCTTCAGTTTGTTTCAATCAACCTGTCAAGTACACCAATGAATTCTTTTTTACATTTTCAATTTTTAATTTCCAGAATCTCAATTCGATTTTTTGTGTGAATTTTATGTTTACTTAATTGCTTTTTAACATCCTTCATTGTCTTTCTTATATTTCATTCAGCTTTCCATTTGTGTTCTCTTGGAGTTCATTTGACATTTATGATTTTTTCATTTAAATTGATCATTCTTCTAATTGTTGTTTTTATTTGAATCTGATATTTCACCCACTTCCATATCATTAGTCTTTGTTTCTATAAATTTCTTGAGTTTTATTTAGAGTATTTTTGCTTTCTTCCCCATATTTCTTGTGTATCAAAACTAATTTTCAGTAAAGCTCAGGCTGAGAAAACTAACTGACCTTCCTTATAGAAGGGTCAGTTCTCTCTGTCTCTTTCTCTGGCATACACATACACATACACACACACACACACACACACACACATACACACACACACACACACACACACATACACACACACACCTGGAATGTTAGCATAGAATAAAAAACAATGGAAAAATCTAAACAGGTACTCATTTGGCCGCTCACTTCACTGACATAATAACTTGAAATGTAGGACAAGCACCTTATTCAATTTTATTTATCAACTCATCATGAAAATGAAAAGATGGATTTTCTCCATTAAAAATATGGATTTGAGGATAAGTTGACATAAAGGTCATGACAAGTACAAAAAGTTCACCTTTCCAAGTATAATGCTAAAAATATAAACTGGGCTGATTGAATTTTTACTAAATTAATACATTTCTTCTTTGCTCAATTTGATAAAAGTCATTATAGGACAAAGAAAAATCCATAGAGAGAAGATATTCTTCTGTATGTCCAATTGGTGCCATTGTGAACTAGTAAAAACTGTTAATAATCTATTTGAATGGCATGCTGCAATATTAAGGCAGCAAAGTGGGTTGTAAAATATATTTGTCATCATTTCAACCTTCTTTTGTCACTTTTCCTTCTAAACTGAAGTAGTGTCATTACAATTAAATGAATTAACTCAAAAATAAAGTAAAACCTGGATTCATGTGGCTCACACCTCTGTTCCCAGCTACTCAAGATGCTGAAACCTGAGAAATGCAACACAAAACCAGCCTGCAAATACAAATAAAAGGGCCTTTATTGCCAATTAACCAGCCTAGCTCAACTGGCAGAGAGCACCAGCTGCGAGTGAAAAAATCAAGCAAGAACAGGACTCCTTGAGTTCTAGCCCCAGTACTCACACACACACACACACACACACACACACACACACACACACACACACTTACTTTCAAAGCCAATCAGATGTGCAGGTATAGTATAGTTTCATTTAGCATGAGTTAATCAAGTCAATGATATTTTGAAAAGTAGCAATAGTGGTGGAAATAGTGCCAAGGATCATTCTGATTCTGAAGACAGACCGAAATTATTTCATAGCCATGTGAAAAGAATGCACATTTCCCCTAAAATATTCATGTATTAAAAAAAGAGATTGCTGAGCTATCAAGAAGATGGCTTTCACAATGCCTCTTCTCCAGCACAGGATGAAATCATTTCCTCGGGTCAAATATTAAAGATCTGTGGTGAATACATTGTAAAAAAACAACAGTGCATGACACTTCATTTGGGGGCCCTGAGACTCAGAAGCTATTCAATCATATGTTAAAGAAATATTTGTTATGAAATTCAGTAGAATAAACAGGAAGGAAGCAGTAGCTGCTGAGCAGTGAGATCCTTAATTCAGGAAGTACACAAGATACACTCAATGCCAGAAAGGCCCCAGGAATCCAGATGAGTTTCTCCAAGAACCTGCCTTAGGTCCCACCCACTCCACTTCACCTCCAAACCCATTTATGGCAGAGCAAAGAGCAGCAAAAGTGTTTTAATATCTAGGTATTCCTCTGGGACCCACTCAAGTAAACTGAAATGCAAAATGATCTTTCCTTCAGCTTTCTTCTTTGGCCCACTTAAACATAAAATAAAAATTCCTTTTCACGTATCTAGAAAATTGCTGAACCCTACTGCTCTTACTAAGAGGATAGCTCTCTTTAGAGGAATGATCTATGGATATAACTTGAGAAAAATTCAAGAGGACCATTTATCTTTCTTGCTGTTGTGTTTAATGTACTATGTGATTTTTTGTTTGTTTCTTTTGTATGTTCTTCCTCCATGATATAACCCCTGTATTCACTGTATTTGATTCTTGTGCCCTGCATCTTGTATATACATTTTTCTAATTTGGGGAAGGGAAAGGAAATTGTAGCAATGAGATGTACAAGAAACTATGTTAAAAATGAACTTTACAACTTCAGATGGGGGCGGAGGGAGAACTGGGGGAGATGGGGAAGGAAGAGATGGTAGGGGAAAAACAAAGAAGGACATAACAATGCTTGATAGGAAATGGACTCACTACCTTACTCATGTAGCTGTAACCCCTCTGTACAGTATCTTTACAATAAACATATATATCAATAAAAACAATTAAAAATGCCCATTCAAACAATTTTTATATTCACTTTTTATTTTGGTTTTGTTATTATTATGGATTATTGTTATTATTTATTATGGTTCAACTTACACATAAAATTCGATATTTTTATGTGTAATATAATAATATTGTAAAATATATGTATTGCTGAAGGAAAGATTCTTTTGCATTTCCATTTACTTGAGTGGATAGATTAAGATAGCTAATCAACGCCTGCACTTACCTCCCTTTTCCTTTCACGGTGACAGACCCTAACTTTCATTTCACAAATACCTCATTCCAGAATAGGAATTTGTTTTTAACTGAGATAAGCATGCATAGAAAATATGTAGTGCTCAGATATGAGTATGAGTCAGACAACTGACCTTAAAATCACCAATTGTTTAATTTGAAACAACCTTTTAAAGATAAATGTGAAATGCAAGGTCTTCTCGATAGGGTGTGTCTAATGCAGGCAGAATGCTTCTAGCTCACACAGATCTGCAATCTATGGTGTCCCTGGAAAACATCATTTTTTGTTTGAGGGAAGATTCTTCTGCTTATAAACAACCTTAAATTTCTTTAAACATCTTTCATATCAAGGTCAGCAATTTTAAAAACTTAAAATAACAGTGTGATTTTTGTTTCTACTTTTTGATTTCGTACTTTGGAAGATTTTTCTCTAAATTATCATTTTACATTTGCCTTTAATACTCTTTAGGAAAATAACATTCATTATCACCTCAAGTGACTACTTTTCCTACCTTTTCCCATAGAAATCCTTAAAGGAATTAATATTTCTTATGCAACTCAAAAGAACACAAACTGTGAAAGTGGAGTCCTTTCCTGTCACCAACGCAGAGTCTGAGAATATTGCAGACTAAATCAAGTAGCAGAATCTTAGAGTTTCAGCAATAGTCCCAACCTTCCAGATTTGCAGAAAATTATGAAATCTTCCTTTATAAGTTCAGCCTCCTGTACTTACTGGACTCAAATACTTTCCTGTAGCATGGAAAGAAGGTGGTGCACCAGTTGATCTACAGGAGTATTTCCTCCACCACTAGCCATCTTGTGCTAAAGTGAGACTCTTCAATTTCATGAAGACTGAAAGTCTAATAAGAACTAATTTTTACCCCATAAATAAAAAGTCTCAGGAGGACTCAGATTCAAGTATGGGATTTTCTCTTGCTTTTTTCAGGTCCTCTAGCAGGAAAATAAAAAATCCATTTTCAGACAGGCAATTACAGACCCAACATCCACTCAGCTGTGATGATTTTGGAAAACTTGCTTGCTTGGCTGGCTGGTGCTCTATCACTTGAGCCATACCACCAGCCTTGTATTTTGCTGGTTCTTTTAGAGATAGACTCTAACAAACTTTTCTGTTCAGACTGACTTCTAACTGCAATCCTTCAGATCTCAGCCTCCTGTAAAGCTACGATTATAAGTGTGAGCCACTTGGCTCTAATGGTCTCTTTCACCAGAAACCTCTCTTCCCTCCCCCCCCCCAAATCCCATCAGCTTTATCATTATCTTGTTTTCCATGGCTTTATGTAATCCCCAAGGCTGGGTAGAGGATAAAGGAAGGTGTTTTGTTAGTGAACCGTTTTGGAAGATGAAATCACAACCACACTAGTGAGAGTGCCTCATGATATCACATCATGACACATAACGTCATGACAAAAGCACATGCCTGAGAAGGATCGACACCCAGAGAGAACCCAGACAGATACTGGGAGGAGCTCGGTCTTGCCCTTCATAGCTGTTATAGCCCACCATCAGTAACTAGCCGGGATCTCACAAGAGCTGTGATTCCTTTTAAAGGAAACAAAAGAATGTCTTAATGACCGTCCATTAGGTTATGTCTCTTAAAAGCATCATCATTGCTTAACATCACTTGAGCTTCAAGCACATGAACCCCTGCAGAACAAACTACATCCAAAATCATCCAGACCACAGCAGCTTAGTTGAAACACGAGGCCATCCCTGACCTTCCACCGGCCCCAGTCACATCCATCCTCATACTCTCAATTAGTAGCCAGTGACAAAGCATGCAGATGGACCAATGGGAAGCGGGTAGCTCTCCAGAGCAGAGCTGAGGCTCTATACTAAATTCAGGTAAATAGATGTTGAAGGTAAAACATAAAAGATGCTCACAATTTACAACACACACTTCCACCATCAAATACTATTTGTTTTGGAATTGTACTCGATCATCTCTTCTACCTGACAATTCTACTTTCTGCAACCAAATACCTAGTAGGAAAAAAAGTACATGTCCCTATGCAGACTTGTCTGTAAATGTTTACGATAGTTAATATATATGCAAAAGGCTGTATGCAACTCAATATCTAGATGAATGAATGAGTGTATGAATGAATATGAGAATGTGATGTGTGTATATATATACACACATCAAATATCTGTACATATACACATCCACAGATATATGTATAAGTATATAATGTATATGGGATTCTTCCTGGCAATAAGTACAAATGAAATTTTGATGTGCGCAACAATAAAGAGGAACTCAAAATAATTACATTAAATGAAAGAAGATCATAAAAGAACACATAATGAAATTTGAAAAAATGCAAACTAATTTGTGATAACAGAGAACCAAAATCAGTGACTGAAAAAGGACAGGATTGAAGAGTTCTGGGAGGAAACTTTTTGGGGGGTGGGGGTGACAGATACATTCACTAACTTGATGAGGGTTAGTATGTTTTTTTCTGACAAGGGCAAGATAATATATATTTTGCATTTGCAGGCTGAATGATCTCTGTTACAACTTTCCAGGTCTGCCCCTACAGAACCACATGGCTACAGGTTAAAAGAATACAAGTAAATAGCATGGCTCTTTTCCAATATAATTTTTACAAAAAGGGCCAGTGGCCCAGTTGGGTTCATCAGTCTCTAATTTTAGTTAGTTGATTGTGTATGTGAAAACTTGTACATTTTATGTCTCACTTATTAGATGACAACTATGTAATAAAAACTATTAGAAGTTTTAAAAGTTACGCTATCTTAGCTTTCCATCATAAACTGAATGAATTGTAATCTTCTATCCATGGCACGCGCATTTCTCCATACACTGGCTTTATAGCCATGTGGGTATGGACTAAAGATAATCTATTCTTTCAGAACCATCACCACCCACTGCTGGAATCCTACCCTTCTGCCACTGCACATACATTTTGACTCTACTCCTTTGTGAGCATTCTCTCTATTCTCTCTGCCTAGAATCACCTAGCCCTACCATTAGTGCAACTCGTATGCTTACTGAATGGTTCATACTGAAAATACTACCCTTGGGCCTGTGAACTTCCAGGATATTTTCCATTTTACTCATCCTATATACTTGGCCTATGTGTATAACTTCATCTCCATGTCCTTCAATGGTTTGTACATCAGTATATGCATGTGTGCATGTGTTATGTGTGCACACTGTGAATCTGTGTTTGTGTGTGTACATCTGTGGATCTGTATGGGTATAAACAGAAACAAAAAGAGATTACCATGCACTCTTACAATGTTCTAAGAGTTCAGCTATATCTATATATCTAAAAATGTAATATAATTAGAATTATTGTCCAGTCTCTGCCATTACCACCTGACTGAGAGCTTCCTGTGTCAATTATATCTGCCTCTAGGCCTGCCACAGTTAAACCAAAACAATGAGTCAACATGTTTACTGCTGTACAACCATTCTGAAGAAAACTAAAACGTAGAATTATGTATTTTTCCTATAGGTACCTGGTTGTAGTCATTTTAAAGAGTTCTGTAACTGATGACAAGTTAACTGTCCACGAATCCATGCACTCTTCCTCCTGGAAGCCTTTGCGATTCCAGGTTGATGTCTCTACTAAACAGTCACTGTTCTTCCTTCGTCCACTAGATACACCAAGATGAAGACAGCTACCAACATCTATATCTTCAACCTTGCTCTGGCAGATGCTTTGGCCACCAGCACCTTGCCGTTCCAAAGTGTCAACTACCTGATGGGGACTTGGCCCTTTGGAACCATCCTCTGCAAGATTGTGATCTCCATCGACTACTACAACATGTTCACCAGCATCTTCACCCTCTGCACCATGAGTGTGGACCGCTACATTGCCGTGTGCCACCCGGTCAAGGCCCTGGATTTCCGCACTCCCCGCAATGCCAAGATTGTCAATATCTGCAACTGGATCCTGTCTTCTGCCATCGGACTGCCTGTAATGTTCATGGCAACCACTAAATACAGGCATGGTGAGTGGATGTTGCAGGCCCAGTGGGCAAAGGGTTTATTTCTAAGTGTGTCGGTGATGTTATGAGCCCAGTAGCACTTGTAGAGCAGTTTGAGGTCTTAGTCAAATTAACATTCTAGTTATTCTTTCTAGCACAATGCCCTTGAATATTTTGAAACTGGAAGTTTTCCCTGTAATTTAGGCCTCTTACTTGTTTTAAACAGAATATAGTCTCTTTGTTTCTTAATTTCTCTGAACTTTTTTCACCAAAAGAGTAGGTAAGTATGAACACAGAGCCCCTAAAAGTCACTACAGTTTAAACCCAAAAGTGTTACACAGAGCTTTGTTTGAAATGTTATATGGTTGCCTGCCTGACGAATTTATCTTTTTCGAACAGCAGGATAATGAACTATCCATTGCAAAAGCAAGTGAAAGCATCCATTAGCTGAGCCTCCCAGAGATTATGGTCAATTATTGTATTTTTCTATCAATAAAAATGAAGTGTCTGATACCTGGTGAGAAGTTCGTCATTGTTGGCGGACTGAAAGCTTCATCTGGCCAAGTAGATGTCAAAATGAGATACTAAAGAAAGACTCAACATGACTGCGTTTCTTCCACATTTTCTTTCTTTCCCCTGCCCCCTTGCTGTATTGTACAGTAATAGAGTTCGTTGAGCTCTGGTCAAGGCTATAAATTTGGAAGCAAAATGGTGATAGTCATACCCGGTGGTATCATTCAATTTTGCATCAAATGCTTCCCTTCTAGGATCCATTGATTGTACCCTCACCTTCTCCCATCCAACCTGGTACTGGGAGAACCTGCTAAAGATCTGCGTCTTCATCTTCGCCTTCATCATGCCTGTCCTCATCATCACGGTGTGTTACGGACTGATGATCCTACGCCTCAAGAGTGTGCGCATGCTCTCAGGCTCCAAAGAAAAGGACCGGAATCTGCGAAGGATCACCAGGATGGTGCTGGTGGTGGTGGCTGTGTTCATCGTCTGCTGGACGCCCATCCACATCTATGTCATCATCAAAGCCTTGATTACCATCCCAGAAACGACTTTCCAGACGGTCTCCTGGCACTTCTGCATAGCCCTAGGCTACACCAACAGTTGCCTGAACCCAGTCCTTTATGCATTTCTGGATGAAAACTTCAAACGATGCTTCCGAGAATTCTGTATCCCCACTTCCTCCACCATTGAGCAACAAAACTCCACTCGCGTCCGTCAGAACACTCGGGACCACCCCTCAACTGCCAACACAGTGGACAGGACGAAACATCAGGTATGCCCTTTCCAGCACTAATGATGCCTCCTGGGAATGATACAGAAATCACAGTGGTGCTAGTCTAAGACTGTAGGCTCTCCCCAAATTAGTAACTAGGAGATTGAGAGGAAGCCTGAGCATGCAGGGAGAAATATGGAGCAAATTGTGAACACGGTGTCAGCAAAGAGCTATCGTTCACAAGCATAATCGATGTGTACGTGTTTGTCTAAATATAAGGGTCAGTCAACTAGCAATCCATAAACCTGCTTCAAAAATCACCCTCTTCATGGCCTTTCCTTCGTAATGATGGTGGCTCATTGTGAAACTGGTCCAGATCTAGAATCTTTCTCATGCTACCCAGAAATGCTACATATTTCAAAAATACCACTCCAATAGCCCTGTCACTTCTTAAAAGGTAATCTTATTCCAGTTCTGTGGTTAAAGAACCTAGATACCTGACGTTGTGAGTATGAGATGTTCCAGAAAAATCAGTGCCCCTGGGTACAAGTTATGTCCAATATTTGAAATATTTGCATCTCCATGTCTATGCCCAGGATATACAAGCTTGGAGCCTACATAAAAGATTTAAGATTTACACACAATATTATAATCAGACAAGAAATCAACAAAGACCCTGTCTCCAAGTTAGTATCTCAGGTTTGTAAAGTTTGACATCTGACCTATAAAGCCAGACCTATAACCTGAATATTCATATTCATTTAAATAATTAAATTTAAAAGTAATGGTGCCCACATTCAAAATCCATGTCATGTGTAATTTCAGGCCATATAACTTAAATTCAAAGTTCATAAGGAGTCTATGTTTGAGTCAGAATTGTGGATGAAATTTCTAGTCTTACAGTTCCAGATTGTATGAATCAATCCTCCATAAAAAAAATGAATAAGAAATCATGTCAGAAGGAGCAAGACAGAGGTCAGGGGAGATAGATATTTCTCTTGCTACCTCTTCATCCCATCTTATATTGTGTCCTGATACTGCACCTCCTCTACTGCCACCCAATCCAGCCCAGGCTCATCCTTTCAAACTATAGACCTGTCTTAGGGAACATCAATCTTCATACCCAGAGATGAAATCATCTCAACAAACCTAGAACTGACATTTCCCTAGAGAGAGAGCATACCTTAATGGTGGCAGCTAAAAGGAAATTATTAACTTAATATGCCCTACTTCTAATCCCATCTCAGACATGAAAGCCAGAACAAAATGGTTTTCTATTCTCCTTCTTCTCTCTTCTTTTTTTCTATATCAAGACCTGCTCCTTTTTCTGAGTAGCTCTCCTTTCTAGTGGCTATTAAAGTATTGTGAGTTGCTTTAAAAGGATACAGCTTTAAACTGATTTTTCTCCAACTAGGGGGATAATGTATTAAAGAATGCCGTTCAAAGCTCTTGGTCCTAAACTAGGGTTGAAATCTTTTGCATTGGAATAACGTATTTCCATTTGGAGCAAAATGGTGGTTATTAGAAAATGTTGGCTCTTTCTCCTTGTTACCTACCTGTTCTTTCTCTTCCATGCTTTTTGGTAGTGTGCCCTAGCCCACCCCTGGGGGTTCTTATCATAGCTGACCCTTTGGGCCACCCTCACGGCCTCCTTCTCTTGAAAGCATAGCCCCAGCCTGTCTCCTGAGTTAAGTTTGATTGTCCTTCAATTGCTGTGACACTGTCTTTGACACCCCTCCAGACACAGTACTTCCACATCTGTGTGCTTCCTGCTCAGGCAGATAGAGGAGAAAGGATGCTAATTGGAGAAGTTCTGGTCTAAGTGGCTAAAAGGTTTGCTTTATAAATACATCCAATTAGAGCTTATCTTCACCACTGCCTCTGTAAAGCAGCATCAGTGTCAGATAACAGCAGAAGCACATTATCCTGGAATTGGCCATCTCCCAAATTCCCAGCTGGGAGAGCTGGACTTAAAGCGAAGCTGCCAAGAAGAAGTAGAAGGGGTATCCTGACAGAGTTGAAAATTAAGATAATTCCAAGATTACTGCCACTAATGTTTACTGATGTGTCTTGATTTGAATTACAGTGTTTACACACAGAGGATTGGAATAATATGTATACTCCCAGTGACTATTTTAGTCATATTTGTCAATACAATTCAGTTTGCAAATGAAATCAGAGCCTGCATACTTTTATCTATAGGATTCATTTAATTAGTGGCCCAAATTCAGAATCCAATCCACAAGTGGTATGTTATTATGGGATGTTCATTTGTTTGTTGGATATCATGAGCTATTATGTTAGTTCACCGGATTTCCACTAACTTTTCTGCTGCTTGTCAGAAGTTTGTCATGGTATCGATGTGTATGTTCTGCCTATGTATTTGCATTTACCCAAAGCAATATATTATTCTATCTATGTCACATTTCAAGCACACTAGTCAACTTCATATTCTGCAGATCAGAGATCCAATCTCAACCCTCCCCAAGGTGTCTGTATTCTGACAACTGTACACTGAGGCCCTGTCCACACCGCACAAAGTGAAGTGGCGATGTAGCTGTTATCAAGGTAATTCGATAAGCCATATGAGAAAGTTCTGTGTTCAGACTAAGCTGTGAGTCATACTTAAACAGTTAAAGGCATCTCCTTCCATTTTTGCTGCACAGCATTCCAAAACCCAAGGGCCTGAGCCAACCATTGATTTCGATTACAGTTGTATGTGCCACTAACTGGGGGTGGACTTGCCCACACTATGTAAGATAGCCCAATCGAGGGTGGCCACTACAGGAATGGCTGGCTCTGTGTGGATTCTCATCCTCCCGCCCAGGTTTCTTCTCACAGGTTTAGAAAGAGAAAGAATCAAGAACCAGGTTTTCTTGAGGCCTAGGTTCAGGCAGAAAGTCGCTTCCATGACTGACATGGGCCGAGGGAAGTCCCCAGGTCAATGTAGATTCAAGGTGATGGCAAAGTAAGCTCCATCTCTTCCTGACTGAGCTGCTGGTTGCTTAGTGGGAGGGGTGGGGGAGGGGAGGGCGAAGGGAATATGGTCCCTGTGATGACAACTGCAATGGATGCAGGCTTCAGAGGACAGGCTAGCCACTACTTCCTGTAGCAGGAACACGACGACTTCCTGCGCCTCCAGTATCTCCCCAGCCTGGTGTCTGGAACATTTAAAAGCACTCTTAAATTACCTGTTGAGTGAATGAATGAACGAATGATAAGCAGGCTCCTAGCATTTCAGATGTGGAAGATATAGGAATGACCTTTTTATGTGCCACCAGTTGACAATCAAAGGGGCTGTATGATACTCCAACCTCGCTACTTCAGGCCTCCTCTTCAAGAACAGGGAAATATCCACAAGTGGCCTTCTTCGCTTTCTCCTCACCAGCCTTTGGTGATCAGATCATGAATTATACTTCGACAAAAACTTGATTTGCTCTATGCCTATCTCCTAATTGTTTTTCATTTGTGTATCTATTTTGTTGTTTTTATTATTTTGTTTGGTTTTGTTTCCTGAGAGCAGTTTTCATTTGGTAGCTCAAGCAAGTCTCAAACTCATAATCATCCTATTTCTATTTCCCAACTGCTGGGATTATTGGTGTGTCCCATCACACCTGGCTCTTACCACGTAGTTGTAATGATAACAAGAGCTGAATTCAGTGTCCCAAAGAAGTCATGACCTTGCTCATGTAACTGTAACCTCTCTGTACAGTATTTTTACAATAAAAAAGTATTTAAAAGAAAAGAAAATCATCATCCCAATTTTACAAGATAAAGCAATACCTTGAAAAATAAAACAACAAAAAAAGTCTTACATTGAGTATTGAGGAAAAAAATAAGATAGTCTCTCCTGTTCTTAGCTCATTATAACATGCAGAATGCCTGATTTATATTCAGCTTGCTGTCTTTATGGCTTCTTGGTCTTTATTAGATAGAACCAGGCATAAGCATTTATTTTCCATCTGCCCTCAGAACAATTTGATTTGTCTGCCTACTTACCACTCTCCGTTGTCTCATTAAACTCCTCTCTGCATCATAATGCTTCTCTACATTTACTGATTATGGCAGATCCAACTCCGGACTGAATACTGTTCATTGCTCACCTGCCTTTCCCACTCAGTCTCTACCCCAGCTTCACTCTACACTTTCTACTGTGACATGTAGGTGATTTTGGTAACATGATATAGGAAAAGGGGCAGCTCTATTAGATCCCCTGGGTTTCTTTATAAATACTGTAACAAAATACTCTAACACAATACTGGATACCAATTAAAGAGGGCTTTCATTTGTACCACTACATCTCTTTCCCGTGATAACCTTAATAGGCAAGCATGACATAATAAATGCTCATTGAAGCTAAACCATGATAGAAGATAGAACCACCAGGGAGAGGCAGCATCCCAAGGACCATCCAGGCATCTACTATCGACCCCAAGCGTTGCCCTACTTCTTCCTGCCAACGCCATTGTCAGTTAGCGTTGTATGAAGTTACCCAGAGATCCTCAAACTGTCACCTCTGGGGGAAAGAAGTGTTAAGTTGTTACTAACTCCCATAAGAAGTCAGAGCCATTGTGTGAGAATACAGAAAAAGAATATGCATTTTTAATAAAACACTTAAGCTACATGTTCAATGGAAACTGTAGCTTTATCTCTTAAACATTTCCAGATTTTCTGCATTGTCTAGCTTGGGCAATCAGTCAAGCTTATTGACAGGAGTCCTGTAAGATTACCTATCTTTGAAAAAGCTTCAGTTGGCTAATACAGCTATCCCTGAGCCTTCCAAGACAAAAGCATGCCACGTCAATCAAGCTAACATCTTGGCATGACCTGCTGCACAGCAAGTTCATCTCTAAATTCCCCGGTTACATTTTTCAAGCCCTTTTTTACTGACATTTCAAAGTAGCAGCTTGAGAAATGACACGAGGTGCTTGCATTCCGATTACTTATAAAATAATACTATCCCCAGATAATCTAAAAGCACAGGCCTGATTTTAAAATCAATTGTACCACTCACAAAAGTTAGAATTTGGTTTTTGCAAGACATCTGTAGAGAGCTAATTTGGGAAGGAAATGATTTCAGTTCCATAACAAAAGCACCGGATGAGAAAAGCTCTCAAAAATTATAGGAACTGACCACATTAATGCATATTTTCTGAATGGAACCAAAGTAACTTTTCTTCCAGTTCCAATAATCTCTGAATATATGTGCCTCTGTACATAGGTAGAATTAGAGTATACATACATTTCAAATGAGAAAAAAGTCACAAATAGAAAAGCATGGCATGATTCTAACACTGACTATAATCATGGACTATATGTTACCATTTAAACAGAAAGATATTAATTTTCAGAAAATATTTGTCTTTAAGATTAATATTTACTAATGAGTTTATAACTGGAATTGTTCATATGGACTATCAATGAGAAAAATAATGGCCAGGGACATATTTGGCCCAAGGTGACAAGTTAAAAAATAGATGAAGATGAACTCAAATTACATTTGATTTTTATGACACAGACTTCATCAATATACCTGCTGTGTGTTTTTTTTTCTTCTCAGAGTGATTTCTAGTTTTGATGATAGGATTAACTAGATCAATTAATGCAGAACTTTGTGTGCTTGCTATTCTAGTTAATGTACAGAACTTATAAAACACAGCAAAGTACATTTCATTTCAAAACCAATTTAAAATTGGATATTATTACTTGGCTAAAATATTGTCATTTATTGTGATTTGGTGTTCTGAAACATGTCCATCTTGATTTTCTATGTCAGGAACTAATGGGAAAAGTGGATATTTTTCTCTTTTTACTTTCTACCACACCTCATTTCATTTTACTTCTGACTTTTTTTGAAATGCAGTTTAGTGGTATCTTTTATTTACAAGTCACTACCATTTTATAATGTTACAAGATTACACTGAACAAAAAAAATTATAAGAGCTACTAATCCAGATAAAATATATCTTCCTAATAATCCTTCTTTCTAACTATTCCCTAGAAATCAAGAAACTAGTTCATAACTCTTGTCAAACTTCCCCCTCCTGGTGCACGAATTTCTTTCTTTTATACTATAATTTATGGCTTCGATGTGACTAGACATTTTTGATAATGTAAGAAAATATTAGAGAATATATTAAGAAAATGTAAGAAAATATTAGAGAATAAGAAAATATTAGTAGAAGTCTGTGACTTCTACTATTTACTATAGTAAAATCACATGACATTCATATCTATGTGATATAAATGGAGAAGATGCAAAACAACATCTAACTTCAAGTGTTAAAGAATTGTTGGAATACTTTTTAAAAACATGAATAAGTTTTGAGGCCTAAGGTCAGTGTTCAAGGCTCCATGTGACTCTGGTTACTGCCACTTCCAATCTGTGACATGAAGCAATGAATGTCGGTAGGAACCTATGCCAAATGGGAGGGAAATATGAATTTAACATAGTACTTGTTTTACTGTCTATAGTCAATAGACACATACCATTTTTACTTTCTATAATATCTGAACTTACTAGGAACACACTCAAAAAATAATTAGTCTTGCTAAAACACATTAAATCAGCCTCCTTTATTCAAATTTAAAAACCTAATAAATTATATTACATTATCTGCATACAATTATCAGATCCCAAATGAATGTATGCTGAAAGTTTCATCATAATTTGAAAATTTTTTCCTTTTAATCTACGAGTGAATATGTAGAAAAATAATTTGAGGTGTTTGTATAAACAAAAGAAGGACAAAAAGGAAGGAGGGAGGGAAAGAGAAAGAAGATACCAGGAGAACTACAAATTAGTATAATAAAGTCTATCTTACTGGCAACTTCCCTAATTATTTGCCTAGAAGTCAAGAGCCCATAAGCTAATTTTTTTCTCCAACTTCTCCTTTTGGTAATGAAAAGGATAAGTGCCATGACACGTTTTTACAGAATTTGAAAATGCTGCAGAGACTTGCTATATCACATTTCAGCAACTAAAACTTTTCTGGTTGATACACAAATTCAATGGGAAAAACAGACTTCCAAATGTCCAGTGACAAGTAAATATCAACCTCTAAATCTCAGTGACACAGTAGGATTAGTCAAACAGATGCAAAGTAGTCACAGTTCTTAGCACACTGGACCTAACAAAAAATAATGATCATTTCCCCAAACTTTCTCTCTGTGCAGATGGGGAAATTAGAGGCCAGAAATCTATTTTTTCAGAAATATATTTTTAAATGTATACCTTTTGTCCCTGCGCATAAAATAATAATGATGATGTTTTATATTATCTGGCTTCCAAGTAGCTAAAAAAATATAACCAAAGAAAATGTCATATAATTATGTGCAAATTCATTTAAAATATAAATAATAAGGGAAACCTTTATAATTAAATAAAATATAAAATTCTAAGAAAATTTGGATGGCTCAATTATTTACACAGAATTTATCAATGACCATGAAATCCTTAGGCTGACTTATAAAACGTATGTTTCAGTTTTTACCTCCTTAAAACAGGTGGTGACTACAATACCCACCACATAGGCTTGGGGTAAGCATGACATTCAAAATGTCAGTCAAGTGGCCTCTGAGAATTACAGCCATTCAATATAACTTTAGTACTCTCCCTTTCTTTTTCCCATGAAAGTGAATTTCAAATCCTTTGCTAAGAAAATTTTGGAGGAACAAAATTATGTGATGAGATGATACAGCCCAAGCCTTCCTGACCTGGACAATAGTAACATTTTGGTAAGACAGATCTTTGTCACAAGTCCACATCCATTACAGAAAACTGAGCAACATCCCTGCCAGTAGCATCCATCCACCCCTGGCGTTACAGCTAAAATGCTTCCAGGCCTAGCCCGATGTCCTCAGGACCGGGACGGAGGTGGGAGCACATGATCAGGTCAAAAGCAGGGTCTCATCTGATCAATTGTGTATAACGGATAAGAAAGCATTAAGGGTCAAATCAGTCATGATGTCTTTAAAGCCTTGTAACTAGATCCTCATCTCATCTGCTACAACACCACAGGTTTTTTAAAAGAAATCTTCCTTCTGCACTTCAAAATACTGATTATGGTTCGCAAAGAAAAAAAGGTCAGTATTAACAGAATACAAAAGGAAGGCATAATTCTTCAGTCTTTATATTTCTTTAGCCTTCACTTTCTGAGAAAAGATCTTTTGCCTGAAAATTGTTAAGAAAGTATTAAAGGTCAAGCAACATGAAAGGATTGTTAAAGTATCTTGTGAGAATTTGAGAGATGTCAAATGTCCTGGCAGTATTAAAACATTGAGATAACTTGTAGGTGAAGCACAATTATTGAAAGAAAAATTAAAATCACTGAGGCAAAGCATGAAAGGAGTCCTGGGGAAATGGAGGGAAAGAAATAGAGAAATAGAGTACCAAGATTACTGGGAGCACGTTAGCCATGGTGGGGGGAGGGGGGAGACACAAAAGCTTCATAAGCCTGTTCTCAGAATCTAGATGAGATTATGAAAGCAGATTCTGAGAGAAGTTAGAAGGAGGAAATAGCCTCTAAGAAGCAAGATAAACTTGGCTATGGAAAAAACAAATTTGATTTTCTTGGAGAAATACTGGACAGGGGGATCAGGTAAACTCAGTAGCAATAGTGCTGTTATAAAGACAATTGACAGACTCATTAATTTTAGGTAACATGGTACTGCGTTTAATTGTGATCTGAATACAATGGTTCAATAAAATAGGTTTATAAACTTTGACTCCATTTTTAAGAGCACCACTCAGTGGAGGAATTCTGAGTAACCTCATAGATAGGACAGGGTATCAAGAAATCAGAGACGGGAGTTAAGGACATAGAAGATGCTGACAGACTGCGGCAGTTACCCCATAGCAGCAGAAAAGTGAATTGAGAATTGTCTAATCTACCATCCCCAGTTAACGCCAATGAGTCAAAGTTGTGGTTCATCAATTCAACCAGAGAAAAGAAGTATCTTTTTTAAAAAAAAATCACATAATGATAGTGTGATTGACATCCAGATGTGTGTATCTGTTTAATGCATACAGCTTACTAAGCTTAAAAACCACATTCTAAGTTTTGAGACACAGAAATGCCCTTTGAACTAAAGTTGCTAGTATTCAGATATCAGTAGTTTGCCTATGTGATAGGAACATGGAGAGAATTAAAGTGCTAAATTTGATAATCAGGACATCAGAAGGGATGGCTGTTTGAGTCTCTGAATCAGCTTTGCATTGATACTAGTTCTAATTTTTGTAACACTATATAAATCTCTATAAAAAGTCAGAATACGTGTCTGATCTTATTTTGCCCATTGGGATTAATGTATTACTGTATATTCATATTCTAAAGGCTTTGAAAAGCTCCTCTGTGTGTGTGTGTGTGTGTGTGTTTATCACTTTTTAAGCCAAAGCTCCCAAATTTATCTATGCATAGACCTAGTTATTCAAATATAGCAGGATAGAGGGTTCACTCACATGTTTAAAAATTCCACCATTGACCATGAGACCCAATAAACTATGAAGCTATTCATGAGTCCCTGTTAGCTACAAAGAAATGGCAATGACCCAGGAATCCAGGAATTAACCAGAATTCTGAAAATGGTCTTCATACTCTCATTCCCAGCCAATTTAAATAACTGATCTAAATAGTTTTATCATACAAATAAGATGCCAAAATTTCGCTTCTCTGTGACAAGGACAGACTGTGTTTTGTTTGGGTTTTCACTTTTGTTTTTCTCTGTTTTGAAGTTTGCCACTTTCTGGTTATAATTATAAGGAAAATGTCTCTGTAGCCTTGGGGTGTGTTTTAATGAATTAAATTACACATTGCTAAGAAGAAGTTTTATAAGCTTTATGACACATTCTTTTGTTTGGCATAAAGTGGTGTTTTTATTTTTCAGAAAATAAATTTGTTCTAAAAGGCATGCAAACCCATCTGTGAAAAGTATACCAAAGGTTGAACATTGTACTTTCTCATTGAGGCAGATGAGAGGCCAGAGCGCTGGGGTGCTGGTGCTAATTGTACTGGGGACCATCTGAACACATCTGGGCTCCCACACCAGCAGCTGCCTCAAACACCTCTGCATTAAGCTTCCGTCCACAGCCCAAGAATTATCTTCTGAGGATGATTGACTCCCTTCTTCAGATCCTGGGGCCCTCTCTCTTCTTGAACATCAAAAATAATCACCCAAACTTTCTTTTATTAGAGAAAAGATATATTGAACAGAACAAGTCCACACTAAATGCAAGAGAGGCATATGAGATATTCCATTTTTCATTGAAGTCTCCTTTCCTGAGCTCAGAGCCTTGTACTGGAAATCCTCATTGTGTGTGATTTAGGCAACAGAATATAGGGAGAGGGGAGAGTTCCCCATTGCTTAGGTACAAGGAGCGCTTTGCTATCCCCAGGGGCTTTTGTGGGGTGTGGGGGAGGGGAAGTGTCTGTTTTTATGGTTTCTCTAATGAATGACATTTTATAAGTCTATTATTGGCTGAAATGCTGCTCCACTTCAAAAGTACCAATTGAGTTATTGGCTTCAATTGCAGCTCTGGGTGGCAACATAAATAGAGAGGAGAAAATGGCAGTACAGGAGAGAAGCTGAAGCTGTTTTTTTAATCAGCTTTTTCATGCACTGTATTGGGCAGGCCACTTGACCTAACCAGGATTCAATTTCCTTCCGTGGACTGATGCAGTTGAGAACTATCATCAACTTAGTCCCATCCAACTCTAAAACTTCAGGAGATCTACATGCAGCTTTGTACAGGGAAAGACTAAACGCATCCTAAATAAGCTTCCGTCAGAAGCTTTGAAAGCTTTTTAATATTTTATTTTTAAACTAGGCCAAAAGATAGCCCAGAGAGATTTTTTAGTGGACTTCCTGGAAATATTACCAGAAAACTGATGACAGGGAATTATATTTTATGTGTGCGTCATTCAATGAATGTGTCTAAGTATCATAGAGAATCTCAAGGCTACTGAAATGTGTAACTGTCCTGCGATTGTTGTCAGGAAAGAAGCCCAGCTGTAGAAAATGGCAGAGAGTTCCCAGCCTCCAAAGGAGCTAGCTCAGAAAGCCCTCAGGTCGGCTTGTCACGGTTGTATGGGAAACAAAAATAAACAATGTTTCTCCATGAGCGGGAGGAAATACATCACTGTAGCAAAGCAAGCTGCAATAATATCACTCTGTCATGCCACAGTACTGGTCCCTGGCATCTCTTAGCATGCCACCATGGACTAGATGGCCACTACAGACATGATGCAACACCACACCTTCCAATAATGAGATAAGAGCATAACATCATTTGCAGCAATCAGCAAACAATCCAATCCTCCTTCCCTAATAGCAAGAGTCACATAGTGGTTTGGCCGGCAAGGGTCTTTGTAGGCCTTGTGCTTTGCTGTGGAAAAACAGCTCAGGATTAGGAGATACGTGGGCCTTCCAGTTCACCTCAATCAGTGAGAGGGAGCAAGAATTTGCAGTGGACTGCACGGTGGATTCCTAGCCAAACTTACATGTCCATGGTTATGCTATCCCATCCGCAATTTAGATTAGACATCGTTAATAAACAGCAGATCCAAGATCCAATTAATATACTGTTAGATGAGAGTTGGAAGAAGGCCAGTCTGCTGTATTTACCTTAAAAATGTATTGCAAAATCCGAAACTCGAGTAATTCCCAGAGAAAACTAGTGGCTCTTCCTTTCTGATGGTATGCATAGAGCGTCATATCATAAATGTTATTCCAAGCACAGCAGAAGCAGCTGGCAACCATATAAATCTTCCCTGTTCAGCAAGAATATCATCTAACCACTGTCCATTTACAATCAAGAAATTCAAATGAACCTATTTCTTTTGTGTGGTGCATTCCATCTCATGAGCTACAGTAGCTGGTTTTAGTGATAGAGTTCTTGCTGTCTCAAGGACATGGATGCTGATGCCAGAGAACAGTACTCATGCTGCAGTGGAAATGGAAAGCCAGGTTTCCCTTGGGTGGTATGGCCCTCTTTATCTGGGGATTCGGTGAAGAGAAGTGGATTCCATAGAGTGAATTAACTGTCATTGCACAAAATCAAAGGTGATCCAAATATCAACCTCTATGGACAAAGAGCTCTGTTTTAAGGAGACAAGTTATTCCTATTTAGGATTTCAGAGTATAGTTGATTTAGATCACCACTACATTGGTTTGGTTAGAGTATGGTTATCATCAAGTAGTCATTGCCTAGACAGATATATACATCATAACCCAAGGGCATCATGTATTGGGAGACGTACGTGTATCTGTCATCACGTAACTGAAACAAGCTGAACATGAACATTTGTACATGTTCAAGGGAGAATCATTTTCAGGAGCTCACTTTGAAACATCAGGCACAGACTAATTCAGGGCCATGCAGGTCAACAGGAGTTCCTCAAGTCCCATAGTTCCCACAGGATAGAAATAAAGAGCCCTTGTGTGGAACAGATTGGCCAGCAGAGTTTCTGCTTATCTCTGGTGGACATGGTGATTATTTTCCCAGACTAAGGGGTTGGAATTCAGAGATCAAAAAATAAGCCCATTGAAGTAGGAAGTCATATCAGGAAGATGCTAGACAAACCTGAAAATATCCCATGGTGGAAGCTGACTCCCTTCCCAGAAACCTGTACTTCACAAGGGGCCCATGGGTGATCTCTGGCCCCACCTGCTTCACCGATTCCTGTGCCAATTGTCACTTAGGTCCCCAGCCAAATGGGATAACCTGTCCAGTTAGTCTGTACATATCCTTCAACAAAATAAATGCAGATATAAAACCTCAATAGTCCAACTAAGTGAAAAAAATCTGGATGTGGTACAAAATAATGAATGTTAGATCAAACAACTTTGATTCCAGTATTTGGACTTGAGTGGTGACTGTGTCCTGTCAGAATGAATGAGCCTTTGAGCCTTTCTGGGCCTTCTTAGAACTTACTATCTTCAGAGTTATTGGGACCTATCAACATGTCATCAATGTAATGGGGCCAATTCACTTGCAGAAAAACACAGATTTGGCTTCTGCTTTGAGTCTCCCATTAGGGGGCAAATTGGAGCAAAATCCAAAACGTGCATCAGCATAGCAGTTACAAGATTTGCTGGCTGAGCCTGAGAACCATCTTTGTCTTCAGGTGCAGAAAGAATTGAGAAAAAGACAAGACAAAAACCCAAGAGGGTATGGTAGGTGCTATTACAAGCAACTGATTGATTTAATCATAGGATCTGAACTCTCAGGTTTCCAAAATATAGTGTGGAACAGCCAGGCCTTTCCTATCAACTGACTTCAGTTGGTAATCTTCCCTCATAAATTTCCAGATCCCGTTCTTTTTTTTTCTTTTATTCTTTTCTTTTTTAAGTCCCACTGGTCATACCAAAGGATGATACTGAGACATTGTGTTTTTCATTAGCCTTGTTGCATTGATGTCCTTAATCAAGGCTACAGTTATCCTTCTCTCTTCTTAGAATTTTAAATTGCTTTTTGAGAAAATGTGGGAGAAAACCAAAGGGCTGAGTTCTGATCTGTCCTGCACGTGTCCTTCCATGTTCTCTCTATCTCAAGTGGCTCTTCACAGAACAGGAAAATCTGCTGTGGATGTCATGAGCACTCACAGAACAAGCATGGAAATTATGAGTACCAATTACACAATCAATCACAGGAGCAGCAAAAGTAGTGATTAACAGGGGGCGAGGGGGGGGTCCAATCAGCAACACCCAAGGGCTGCAATCATTTCCCATCCCATTTTATTCTCTTTCAAATCTGACTGATTCAATGTGTGGCCCTGGCTCCTAAAAAGGACCTAGGATTCAGTGACTGGATCATGGATTTTGGAAAGAGATGTGCAAGTTCCCTGGTAGCATGGAAGGCCTCCTTCAGCGTCAGACACTACAGGTTCTCAGGCAACGATGTTCTCCCACACAGCTGAAAGGTGTTCTACTTCCTCCATTTGAAAGACACTGATACTGATATTTGTAAAAGAACTGGGTTTTACAGAAGCAGGTAGAGTTTCATCTGTGAGAACACCATGCTTTTTTAGGGTCCACCGTACCCCCAAATCTGAGTTTCTTTAGTGGTCTACCCAATGGTAATCTTCTCAGGGAACTCCAGTCTTCACAGGTGTATGCACATGGCCCCACAATGGAGTGCTTTGGAGGGAGTAAGTGCTTCCCACACTGAGCTTTGTTTGGAATTGCAGAATGTCCCATGACAGAATGAGTGCTACCTTTACTGTGGACATCCTCTGGCCCTCAGTCATTGCAGCTGCCAGGGTCAGAGGGTGGAGTCTTCCACCCCTCAGAAAGCACAGTCTTCAAAACTCAGCAGGCATGCTCTGGGGGATTCTGTCCAGGATAGACAGAATCTACAGCAGCAGCTGCACTCGGGCTTTGAAGCATTTTCTTGCAGGCACTGCATGCACTTTCACTCACTCCAAGGAAATCCTCTTGGTTTCGATATAATGCACTTTACCTCCTGTGCTTCAGCCTCCATCCATTCGCTCATTTCTCCAACAGGTAGCTGGTAGAGGTGGAACTCCCATTGCCTTTTTTTTCTTTTTGTTGGTCATGGGGTTTGAACTCGGGGCCCTGGCACTGACCCTGAGCTCGTTTGCTCCAGGCTAGTGCTCTACCACTTGAGCCACAGCTCTACTTCCTGCCCTCTTTGGAACATTTGGGTTAGAACAATTAGTCCCAAACCCAGGAAATCTCCACATGTCTTTGAACCTAGCCTGTGAGCATTTACCTTTTTTTTTCCTTTCAAAAACTCTTCTTCTGTCTTGGCACCCCAACATTTTGCCACTTTGGCAAGAATCGCAACCTCTCAAACAATGATTTAAAAACGAATTTAACAAGATGCAAAGGACATGACTAAGTAAGCAAACACGCTCCTTGGTGCAGTCGCTCTATGGGTTGTGACAAGAAGATGAAAAGACTCAGTAAGTTCAGGAGAGCTTAGAAAACAGCAGAAGAGTGTAGCATGGTGGTGCCATTTTCCCTGCTGGCAAATCCTGTTGGGCGGTATTATTGGACAGGCTGGCAGCTGCATGCACAATGAGTTCAGTCACAGTTGAAAGAACCAGAGTCAAAGGTTCAGAACTTCTGGTAGCAATCAACATGCCTCATCCAAGGGCAGAGCTCACGCAGTGCTACCCTGGCCAGAGCTGACTTCACCGCCTATTGATGAGCAACACAGATGGTCAGCCAGGGACAGTTTGCTTTTAGGCAGAGTCAGCAAAGCAATGGTGTGCAAAGACAATCTGCCTATGTTGGCCCAAATGGTTCAAAAGAGACTGTCTGTATCTGTGAGTCTGTGTTTCCCTGTATATCTGTGTCTGTGTGTCTATAAGAGAGGGAGAGGAAGAGAGAGAGAGAGAGAGAGAGACAGGGAGCAGGCCAGCCATTGGTAAAGCAGTGCACTGATTGTTAACCATATGAAATCTGGGGAGCAGGTAGGCAGTTTTCTTTATAACCACTTTTTTATAACACTTTTTCTCCAATTTAAAATGTACCAAAATAGCCGGGCACCGGTGGCTCATGCCTATAGTCCTAGCTACTCAGGAGGCTGAGATCTAAGGATCATAGTTCAAAACCAGCTCAGGCAAGGAAAGTCCATGAGACTCTTATCTCCAATTAACCACCAGAAAACCGAAAGTGGCACTGTGGCTCAAGTGGTAGAGCACTAACTTTGAGCTAAAGAGCTTGAGGGACAGCACCCAGGCCCAGAGTTTAAGCCCCACCGCTGACAAAAAAATAAAAATAAAGTTTAAAAAGCTATTTTACATCCCTTTATACTAAACTAAGCAAACATCTCCTTTATTCCTCAACAATATTGTAACAGTTGCTGGCTACTGGTGGCTCATAGCTCTAATGGTAACTACTAAAGAGACTGAGATCTGAAAAGCAAAAGAGACACTAAGATCTGAGACAAATATGAGAGACTTTTTACTCTAATTAGCCAGCAAAAAGCTGGAATTAACGTTCTGGTTCAAATAATAGAGGGCCAACCATGCATGAAGCCCTGAGTTCGAGCACTAGAAGTGGCACACACACAAAATACACTAACCGTAAAAACAACAAGTCTTTGTTAACTAAAAGCCTCCTACGTTTTCACTCTTCTCCTATTTGAAAATAGCAAGCCACAAATTCCTCCACACTGTCAAGCTAACTGTACAGTGGAATGGAGTGTGGATGGACCTCAAATCTGTTACAGCAGGAAAGATAAAACATTGAAAATTGAGTAAAAGTTAGAATCTAGGAATAAAGAACAGGAGGAAAATCATCGAAAACGGCCCTGGTTTTCTTTCTGAGACATGATTTGAGGATAAGGATGAAGAAGAAGGTAAAGGATGGTGAGAGCAAAAGAGGTTGGTTTAGGATGTACTTTTGCAACAAAAACATAAATAGATCTCTATAATAACCGAGATAACATTCTTCAGCGGTGCACACAAATGCAAAAGCCTATTTACAGCGACCCAAGAGATAGTCGTAATAACCAACACCATTAATTAATGGCCTTGGCATTGAGGAGAAACTCTGAGGGTTGCAGGTGAAAGTGTACAGGAGGGTCCTCAGCCTAGTTCTTACGAGTGGAAGATGCTCAGTAAATGTGTGAAACACTCACGGTCTTTGCTCTTTCTCTTTTCAGCTAGAAAACCTGGAAGCAGAAACCACGCCATTGCCCTAACCGAATCGTACCCCATCCAGACCTTCACTGAGCTTAGAAATCACCACCTATGTGGAAGGAGATCACTACAAAAACACGGAAGAAGCTCTAGCTTCCTAGAACCATAAAGCTTCTGAGTCATAAAGTCTGCCTTGTCTGGTGACTGCATTCTGCACACTCCAGGACAACCCAACAGCATCCAGTGCTGGGAAAGCCAGGGAGTGTCTCACGCTAAAGATTCCAGCTTATGTACACAATCATGAGGAAGATGCCCAATAGGACCACAACACTCCATGGTATGCGAATTGGAGTCATCATAAAACATGATCCTTCTCCATTTAGGATTCTGTTCTCAAGCAAATATCTTTGACTTCATCAAGGAAAAACCCTTGATTCTTAAATCCACTATAGTAACATGTAAAGTAAATGCTACCTCTGCTCCAAGCACCTCTGTGGGCGGTCCATCTTGCCTTTTGTAGTGGAACACAGTATTGTATTTTTGAACCGTAGGTTCACTTTAAAAGTATCACCCAGTTGGGACATTGGTAGCACTTCTATTTCTTAGCTTTGTGCTGTTCGTGTAGACAGCACTCTTACTCACCTAGCTCCACATATGTGCAAATGGAAAGATGAACTTGAAAGGAAACCTGCACCCAATCATGTGTCTGTCAGCAGCACAGTGGTTGATTGTTGCACCAAAAACACTTTCTGAGAGTTACATAGGGGATTCTCCACCTTGCTTCCAGTATTTTCTCACCAGCTATCACTGTGTCATTCCCTTACTCTCTTCTGACGATTCTGCAGGGTCTAGCTCACCTCTTCATCCACACCGATATCTTCTTCATTTCTCTACAGTTTCTCCATGCTGCATTCTCTCTTTTCATGTAATTTTTCTTAAGAAAAACAGAAAAATTCAGCTCACAATACTGATGCCTTTAAAATCAACGTAGCAAGATGACAGATATTTTTGTGGAGTGCCAAGAAAGTTCAAATGATTTAAAAAACCAACAAACATGGACTTAATAAACTTAATCACAACACAGATTCAAATGGCCATATAGGACATGTGTGATCTATTGCTTAATCCTCTAGGTAACTTGGACATAAAGTATTAACAGTAGTTCTAAACTATTTCCTTGAAGATTTGTGTGTATATATGCATACTATATATACATATAGTCATCACCAATATTCTGATCTCCTTTATCTCTGCTAATGTCAAGGTAACCTCTGTAAATGTCAAACTTACATGGCTTCTCTAAGACAGTTTTCCCCTTGGACTGATTTTCTTTGTTATGCCATGCAGCTGAGATTTGCCTGTCTACCATTTTATTTGCTTGGTGTGGACAGCCTCCCACTGAGCTTCTGGTAGCAGGGACTGAATGAATGAAGTCTGAAGTGACGCCCATGGAGATGTTATCTATGGAAGTGGAAATAGGATCCAAGATTTCTTGTTCCCTTATGAGCATTTCTGAGTCTGCAAACTGACAGAATTTTCAACTGTATGATAGTCACCAATCTAACAAGGCACAAATAGAAACTAGACATTCAAAAGCAATGCTTCCGGAAGACAGCTAGCATGGATCAGAACAACAGAATTCACTCCTATACAAATGATCAGTTGTAATTATGTGAACCCAACCTATGTATCCACTAGAAGAGAAGGAAAAAACAAAAGAAAAGATAAGTGTTTTAATGTTTCCTTTTGAAAGCACCTTGTGTTTGTCCCCAGTAACTTCATCCATTCCTCCAATGTGATATCCCAAAGAATACTTGCTTTATGTTTAATGTTTTAATTTTCTGGTCAACTAGAGCCTTAAAAATGATTGATAATTTTAAAGGGATAATATGAATGAAACGCATTAAGAGACAAATGAAATATTTGCATGTAAGTACTAGGGAGGAAATTATGGCTTTTATGACACTATGATGACAAGAATTCTCTCAAGGGATGGCATTGTACTGCTTTCTACTCATTAGGCTCTTTCTCAGCTATCATTGTTTTTGTCTAATGACACACTCTTAGTATGAATTATCTAGCATGAGTTGAAAGCAACTTAGTTTTTATGCAGAACTTGATCTATTTTTTTCCACAAATGGGATATATGTTCCATGTTATCTCTTAGATGCTACATACAATACACAATGAACAGGTTCGTTTTAAATATAATACATTTGAGAGTAAATAATATGGAATCAACATCAATAACATGATATTCCATGGGGAGAATATGTCTTCAGTGAAATCTGATTTTTAAAAATGTAAGGTTCGGCCTTGTTTCTTCTTATTTCATTTTTTCACTTAAGGATGAAGTCTCTTCCTAGTCTGGTGTTCCAGGAATGCAGACTGCAGGCATGAAGGGGAGAGTTTTGCTGCTTTACCTGATGACTTGTAGTAGGCATTCTAGTTTACCTAGATCAAGGCATTTGGGGACCTTTCTTCCCTCAGACTCAGCCTTCACCACCATATTGCTTCTGCACTCTTCCCTCTGCACCAGTCACTACAAAGGAAAGGAAAGGGGGAGGTGAGACCCAGATGGGAAAGAAGGAAGGAAGCAGGAAAGGAGAAGGAAGGAAGGAAGGAAGCAGGAAAGGAGAAGGAAGGAAGGAAGGAAGGAAGGAAGGAAGGAAGGAAGGAAGGAAGGAAGGA